>NC_057798.1:300508065-300540892 GCF_018294505.1 Triticum aestivum | reverse complement strand
GCTGCGCTTCGGTCGACTTCACAGCTTTCGTGGTCACGGCCTTCGTGGCCTTCCCCTTCCCGGGCTTCAGAGGCATGGCGGAGGCGGTGGGGGAGATCGACGGTGCTGGTGGTGGCAGCAGCGACGGGGGCGGAGCGCTGCCCTCTTTCAACTCTGCAAGCGGAGGAGGGCGCCGAAGATTTCTGAGATTGCAGCAGCGAAGGGCGAAGGTGGGGGAAATGCCCCTGTTTCCCCTGCTTATAAAGAGGGACGGGGCGGACATTTCGGCCTTCCAAATAAACAACCACCCACGATCTCTCCCACGACTCCGCGATTGACGCGTGCCGTTACAGGGAGCGTGGTGGTTACGGAGTTAGATTCGGCATAACCCAGGCTCCGCGCGTGCCCGTGCCATGTTTTGGGCCTGGCCCAACAGCGCTCGGCACCGTGTGTGGCCCAGGCCCGGGGGCTCCTGTCGATGTACTAGAGTAGGGGTACCCTAGTATCCCGAACTTGTGCACGAGCAGTTACAGCGCCGCGCGGCAAGGCTTGCCGGACGACCTTTAGAGTCCTCCGTGGGTTCCTTTGGAGCCATCCAAGAACAAAGCATTCAAGATAGAGAGACAAGGCCCCGACAAGAGGAGCTTGCCGGGAAGGCCAACCACGACACTTCAAGAAACTTGCCGCGATGCACCGCACGTCCCGGCAAGGTCCGGTGAGCGACGAGCTTGTGGACTCGACAAGACGACGACCCCGACAAGGTACTCGCCGGGGGCCCGCTGCCACTCTGTACCCACGCTCCAGCGCACCCACCCGCGTGTCGCCATGAGGCTTCCTCAGGGGCGCGTGGCGGGAGCCTGTGCAGCCAGGAGTACGCGGTGGCAAGCGGAGATGAAGAGAAGGCCATCGTGGCAAACGATGGCGCTCCTAACGGTCACTTTTTGCACTGTTTAGGCAACTCAGACGGGCATTTAATGACCTTGTCCCCTGCCGACAGAGTTAGGTAGGGTGCGCTGTGTCCACAGTAGCGGTAGCTGCACCTACCGCATCCTTCTCCATTTTTACCCTTCTAGTCTACGTTGCCACGTGTCGGTGACCCCTTGAAAGTATAAAAGGAGGCCCAAGCGCAACGTAGAGGGGGTTCGGCTCATTCAAAACATCAGGAACACTCTCACGCTCGGTCGGGCAGCGTCCATCGCTCCTGAGCAAGAATTCAATACACACAAACAAGCAGCAGTAGGGTTTTACGCATCCGTGCGGCCCGAAGCTGGGTAAAACTGCTCGCGTGTACTGCCTCGATCCGCTCTTTGCGCGGCCTCCGCCCCCCTCCGAACCGAAAGGGGCCCGGTCCCCATAGGTGTTGGTGGATCAGTTTCCCCGACAGTTGGTATAAGGACATGCGACAGTGGACGCATCAGCGAAGTGTACCTACAAGGAGGCATAAAGTGGTGATGCCGAGTTTGTTCATGCTATGTGAGGGCAGCAAACCTAATCCTAGAGACCTTGTACTATGTGAGGGCAGCAAATCTAATCCTGGAGACCTTTTACTATGTGAGGGCAGCAAATCTAATCCTGGAGACCTTTTACTATGTGAGGGCGGCAAATCTAATCCTGGAGACCTTTTACTATGTGAGGGAAGCAAATCTAATCCTGAGACCTTTTACTATGTGAGGGTAGCAAATCTAATCCTGGAGACCTTTTACTATGTGATGGCAGCAAATCTAATCCTGGACATACTCTGTTGACTTGTCCACTAGCCGCCACTTTCTATCCTTTCTTCGACCAATAATAGATCTGTTTGTTATCCAGTTTGAACTGCGTTTTCCCATTATTTCCCTTTTCAACCAAGAGACCGGTTGGGTATCCGGTCTCTACTACTTTCACCATATTATTTCCTCTTTGAATCAAGTCCTAGATTCATGCTACAACTTTCCCCCCTTTCTTCATTGTTTGAACAAAGCCCTAGATTCGAATGCATGAAGTAGCTTTACCTCTAATAATACTAAAAATTTAGGTGGCTTTATAAGAGCTGATGGGAGTAGAAAAAGATGCACATGCAGACACGTGGGGAGCTGGGGCAGTAGAGCAAGGCCGCTTTCGAAGAACTTATACCCGAGGGTCGCCGGGATGTCGGCGGTGGCAGGTCGGATCTGCGGACAATACGGCAGGGAGCACTACAAAAAAAATACACTTCCGTGATGATACGTGTTTGTCACAGTAGGTCGCGTTTTTTGTCATGCATGTACATCCATGTCAAATTTATGACAGAATCAAGATAGTCATACCTGTGCTATCGTAGAAGTGTTCCATGACATTACCAAAATTATCATCACGGAAGTGTCTACTTCCATGACGATACATCGCGCGTCACAGAAGTGCTTTCGTCAAGGGTGACCGATACGTGGCATCCACCGTAACGGAACGCCGTTAAGCTATCGGGTTGGGTTTTGGATCCGATAACCCGTTAACAGCCCCGACCAATGGGGATTTTCCACGTGTAAAATCATCATTGGCTGGAGGAGACACGTGTCAGGTCTGTGTTAGCACAGGTGTCACTCATCCAATGGGCGAGACGCGCCTATGATATGTTGACACGTGGACCGGCCCATCAAGTTTAATTGGGCCGGCCCAACTAAAGGCCCAAAAAATTTGCGGACCATAATGGGCCGGCCCAGCTAATACCCCCAAGATTTTGCAGCCCATAATGGGTTGGCCCAGCTAAAGGCCCACGAGATTTTGCGGGCCATAATGGGCCGGCCCAGGTAAAGGCCCACAAGATTTTGCGGGCCATAATGGGCCGGCCCAGGTAAAGGCCCACAAGATTTTTGTGTGCCATAATGGGCAGGCCAAGGTAAAGGCCCACAAGATTCTTGCGGATCATAATGGGCTGGCCCAGCTAAAGGCCCACGAGATTTCGCCGACATTAATGGGCCGGTCTAGCTGTAGGCCCACAAAGATTTTGAGGACCCTAGTAGGCTGGCCCATTAACTGGCTGCCATGTTTTGGGCCAAATGTCGGCCCATATTTGATCCGGTCCATTAATGGCCTTCCATGTTCCGGGCCTAATAGTGGCCCATATGAGATCTGGCCCGTTAAAAGCCTACCACATTCTGGGCCAAATTACGGCCCAGATCAGGTCCGGCCCTTTAAGAGGCTTTGGGCTCAATTATGGCCCATATCAGATTCGGCCCGTCAACTGGGCACTATGCTTTTGGGCCCACTTGCTACAGGCCCACTTAGTAATTCGGCCTGATATTAGTTTTGGCCTGTTAAGGGCCCGTTTAACATTTCAGCCCTATATTAATTTCGGGCTGTTAAAAGCCCGTCATATAGTTGGGCCTAACTACGGCCCGGTTTGCATCTGGCCTGCTCGTAGTCGATATCTGATTGGGAAAAACAAGGACCGAGACAATTTTGGCCTGTTAAAAGCCCGTGATTTGATTCGCACAATCATGGGCCGGGGTTCATTTCGGGCTGCTGTCGGCCCGTGAGCTGTTCGGGACGTTTCAGGCCCAACCTACACCGTTATTGCATGATGGCCCGATTATGTACCGTAATTCTACGGTTTGGACGGTTTACTGCGAAGATAGGATATATATACAGTAAAATAACTGCAGCATCGTGAATAAGAAAAAACCTAGACTACACAATAAAGAAATTACGGCATATTACATCCACTGGGCATCAAAGTTCGCCACTATGATAATAAAGCACAAGCAGACAGCAAATTACATACACTGGGCATCAAAGATTGCCACAAGTGCAAATAAACACACCGACAAAATAATATACAAAACCAACATCACTTCAATAGAGTTCAGGAAAGGTTAACCCTGCAGGGGAGCTGCAGCGCAAGCAGCTGAGCAAGATTATGAGACTGCGCTTGTTCAACACTTATATCTTCCTCACTCTGAAAGATAAACAAGCAGACAGATGACAGGTTTTGCACATAAAAGTATCTGTGCTGACAATTCATCACATTTCTTACTGACAAATAAAGTGACATAGTTTAAAATTGCATTAACATAATATGGTATTGTTCAGGTCAAGACATGGCAGGAAATGACATTGTGAAGGAGTTGGCAGCTTCACGACAACACTGGATTACAGATCAAGAACTCATAAGTATCAATGGTTAGTGTGCTGTCAATTTATACCATTTCAGATTGGCAAATAAAGAGAAGGTTTAAATAATAGTAGAATGATATGACATTGTTCATAGTTAAGACATTGCAGAATATGACATTGTGCTGTAGTGGGTAGGTTCACCACACCACTGGATTACGGATGAAGAACAGAAGCATACATGCAGTGCAAAAGAAGATCACTTGCTCTGTATAGTTTAATTTACATGGTATGAAGAAGGAACTTGGTTATACAACTGAAAAGTTAATTTGAGAAAGGACAAACTTTTGTTTATGAACTACATAATAAACTTTAAACAAGCAATTTGATGCAAACACCAAAAATAAACAACTGTTGCAGTCATGCCTAACCATATATATACAACAAAGTTTGAAGGCTTGAGATGGAAAAACTTACATTATTGGTGAAGACAGGCTCTATAAAGGCCTTGTCCATGCGCATGGGGGGCAATTCAAGAAGTTTACCACAGAATCTTCTTCAAAAGCATTGCCTTTATTCTACATTTTGTTAAGAGTAAATATAGATGTGATAATATATGACAAAATGGAGAATATTTAAGATAAAATGAAGAGTGATGCTACATAACCACGTAGCCATAAATGTAAGTGCAGCGATACAGGCAAAAGGTACAGCAAAGAGCAATGCACAGCTAAACTTCTTCAGTACCAACCTTATGGTAAGAGTAAATATATATCTGATGTGTAGAAAATGGAGGGCAAAGGAAAATAAGCTGCAGAGTGATGGTACATGAACAACTACTTGTCATTATAAGTACAATGATAAAGGACAACATGTACTTACAAGAACAATGCAGAGCTAAAAGAGACATTGGCAATGGATATATTCTACACTAATGTAACCATTCATACAGATCAGATAATTTGGAGCGAACAATTGATAAGCAAGCTATCATGCATACTGCTATCACATAATGAACCAGGTATGTATGCAAGTACAGTGATACAGGACAACAGGTACTAACAAGAGCAAAGCAGCGGGCGCTTGGCAGCATATTTGCGATATCCTGTCATTCTTTTAAAACCGGAATTCTTCTTCGAGCAGATTTCCTGCAAAAAAGATCTGTAAGGCACATGCGGAAAAGTAGAAGTTCAAGTTGTCATGTCATTTCATAGACAGTACCTCATCCTAGGAACGAGACCAGTGCATAACAAGTTTTTTCCATTCAATGTCTTCTAAATTTAGCACAGGAGACTTCACCGGAAATTCATTTATAGACTTGCCATCAAAGTGTGATTTCCTTAGGTAACACCGATACTGCTGCGATGCTTCCTTGAAAAGCACAAGCAAGCTTTGCTCGTCATGACTATCCAGATTGACCCTCGCCTAGTTACAACAATGTAATGTAAATCATTGATGTGTTCAATCAGCAGAAAACAGGAAAAAATAACCATGAATAATAGCACCTACACGTAAGTTGGATAGGAAGATGTGAAAATGGTGTTTGTGTCCACTATAATCTTCCCATGATGGGAATATGTGCACGTAGTCCCTATCAACATTGAAAGCATTGTCTTTTAAAATGGGAATAAATGTAATGGGGTTCCAATCTACAGGAATTGGCCGTCTCTGTAGTTGGGATAGGTCTTCGGCCGGTGGACTTGCTGTACTTTTTGCTGGAGTGGGATTTTTCTGTGGTACAACTGGTGCTATGGCAAATGAAATCGGTATACCTCTTGCTAGAGTGCAAGTCCTGTGTGGTGGGGCTAGTGGTGTGGCCAGTGAAGTATGGGTACAATCTGCTGGAGTCGGTCCTACGTTTTGTGTCACTGGTTGTACAGCCAATATAAGTGGGGTGATGTCTAATTTCTCCGGCACCACCACGTTTTTCAAGGACTTTGCTGGTGGTCCTTCAGGTTTGGCAATCACCCTCTTCCTTTTTGATGTCTGATGCACAAGAACATCATTTGAGTGGAAAAACATGGTATGATGACAGATGGAATATGTATTGATAATGGATGGGCATGGCATCTCGACATATATGATGAGTAAGCTACGAAGATGGCGATGCAAGAAAGTAGAAGAAATGCAAGACAACATATGGAAGATATCCGCAATCAATAAAACATTGCCAAATTAGAACAGGCACCTTGATGGGTGAACAGGACACGCGATCTTCCTTTGACTCCTCGAGGTTAGAATAGTCATTAGGATCATATTATGAACAAGAATCCACAGGTGGGGAGCGTATGAGTTTCATTGCATCCAGAATGGCACTCAATGCCTTGGTGCCAATTTTGTAAGTCATTGCAATGTTTAGCTTCAAGAGTGGACTACTGCTAGTGCGACACAAAGTAGCTACACAGATCATAGTGGAGATATAACGGGAAAACCTTAAGCATCAGAGTAAAATCAGCAAAGTGGAACTTGCTGGAATATATGTGCTAGTATTGCTGGTACGGCTAGAAAGGCTTCGGATACCAGCTCTCTTCAAGTGAAGGTGCAGTATTGTTAATATCAGTGTAACTCTCAAAGGCGACACAGCTCCCCGCATTTCCTTGCTATTCTTATAGGATTCAAGTGGGCAGGCCACTACAAATCCTATTCCTATGTTTACAAGATCCTACGAATCGAAGAGGCTCAAAGTGTCCATCACAACCGACCGTATAGACCTCTACACTGCAAATGTCCCTGCTCATCTTCAGTACAAGGAACATACTATACTACTATTATACTCCCTCCGTTCCAAAATATAAGTCTTGGTAGAGATTTCCACTATCGATCACATACAGATGTATCCAGATACATGATTCACTCATTTTGCTCCATATGTACTCCATGGTGGAATCTATACAAAAACTTGTATTTAGGAACGGAGAGAGTACATATTAAAGAAGAACGGAAGAGGAACATGGTAAAGAAGAGCAAGCGGATTTTGGATAATAAAATGTTGGTTGCACAGTTCCCACACATGATGAACCAGGGCGCATTAAGAATGCAACTCCCAGCTGTCTCTCGACCATTTCAGGCAGTTGGATGAAGATCCTACGTCTCCTAACCCTTCTTCTTCCTCGTCTCTGATTCTTCCCATACAGAACACCGCACGGCCGCCGGCCGGACCACCGGCCCCCACCGCCTGTGTTCCTCCGCCACCCCCACCCCCCACCAACGCCCCAAGCCCCACCCGCGTCGAGTTTTCTTTGTTCAGCGAGGCCCCACAACCACCCGAGCCCCTTCGATCGCACCGGCAAACTCCGGCGAGCTCTGAAAAATCGACTGACCCAATTTTGAAATTTAGTCTACTGTGATTTAACTAGTGTGGAATATAAAAGGGGAAAACCATAAGTGATGTCTACTACACAACCTTCTTCTAGTAGACGTTGTTGGGCCTGCAAGTGCACAGGTTTGTAGGACAGTAGCAAATTTCCCTCAAGTGGACGACCTAAGGTTTATCAATCCGTAGGAGGCGTAGGATGAAGATGGTCTCTCGCAAACAACCCTGCAACCAAATAACAAAAAGTCTCTTGTGTCCCCAACACATCCAATACAATGGTAAATTGTATAGGTGCACTAGTTCGGCGAAGAGATGGTGATACAAGTGCAAAATAGATAGTAGATATAGGTTTTTGTAATCTGAAATAATAAAAACAGCAAGGTAACTAATGATAAAAGTGAGCGTAAATGGTATTGCAATGATAGGAAACAAGGCCTAGGGTTCATACTTTCACCGGTGCAAGTTCTCTCAACAATAATAACATAGATAGATAATATAACAAGCCCTCAACATGCAACAAAGAGTCACTCCGAAGCCACTAATAGCGGAGAACAAACATAGAGATTATGGTAGGGTACGAAACAACCTCAAAGTTATTCTTTCGGATCAATCTATAAAAGAGTTCGTACTAGAATAACACCTTAAGACACAAATCAACCAAAACCCTAATGTGACCTAGATACTCCATTGTCACCTCAAGTATCCGTGGGCATGATTATGCGATATGCATCACACAATCTCAGATTCATCCAACCAACATAAAAGTACTTCAAAAGAGTGCCCCAAAGTTTCTACCGGAGAGTCAAGAACATGTGACAACCCCTATGCATAGGTTCCCAATGTCACGAAACCCGCAAGTTGATCACCAAAACATACATCAAGTGGCACATGATACCCCATTGTCACCGCAGATAATCACGGCAAGACATACATCAAGTGTTCTCATAAAAGACTCAATCCGGTAAGATAACTTCAAAGGGGAAACTCAATTCATCAGAAGAGAGTAGAGGGGGAGAAACATCATAAGATCCAACTACAATAGCAAAGCTCGGGATACATCAAGATCGTGCCATAGAGGAACATGAGAGAGAGAGAGATCAAGCACATAGCTACTGGTACATACCCTCAGCCTCGAGGGTGAACTACTCCCTCCTTGTCATGGATAGCGTCGGGATGATGAAGATGGCCACCGGTCATGGGATCCCCCTCCGGCAGGGTGCCGGAACGGGCTCTCGAGAAGTTTTTGATGGCTACAGAGGCTTGCGGCGGCGGAACTCCCGATCTATCTTCTATTCTGGAAGTTTTAGGGTGCAAGAGTATATATGGGTGCAGGGGGTACGTCAGAGGAGCTACGGGGGCCCCATGAGGCAGGGGGCATGCCCGGGGGGGTGGGTAGGCGCGCCCCCACCCTTATGGGCAGCCCGTATCTCCCCTGACGTGCACTCCAAGTTCCCTGGGTTGCTTTCCTTCCAAAAATAACTTCTCCAGTTGATTTCGTTATGTTTTGACTCCGTCTGATATTCCTTTTCCTCGAAACACTGAAATAGGCATAAAATAGCAAGTCTGGGCTGGGCCTCCGGTTAATAGGTTAGTCCCAAAAATAATATAAAAGGGGATAATAAAGCCCAATATTGCCTAAAACAGTAGATAAAGTAGCATGGAGCAATCAAAAATTATAGATACGTTGGAGACGTATCAAGCATCCCCAAGCTTAATTCCTGCTCGTCCTCGAGTAGGTAAATGATAAAAAAGAATTTTTGATGCGGAGTGCTACTTGGCATAATTTCAATGTAACTCTTCTTACTTGTGATATGAATATTCAAATCCGAAAGATTCAAGACAAAAGTTCATATCGACATAAAAATAATAATACTTCAAGCATACTAATAAAGCAATCATGTCTTCTCAAAATAACATGGCAAAAGAAAGTTCATCCCTACAAAATCATATAGTTAGGCTATGCTTCATTTTCGTCACACAAAGATGTTCCCAACTTCTATACCCTCGATGACAAGCCAAGCAATTGTTTCATACTTAAATAATCTCACACTTTTTCAACCTTCACGCAATACATGAGCGTGAACCATGGATATAGCACTATGATTGGAATAGAATATGATGATGGGGATTGTGTGGAGAAGACAAAAAAGGAGAAAGTCTCACATTGACGAGGATAATCAACGGGCTATGGAGATGCCCATTAATTGATGTCAACACGAGGAGTAGGGATTGCCAAGCAACGGATGCACTAGAGCTATGAATGCTCAACAAAATAAAACTAGTGGGTGTGCATCCAACTCGCTTGCTCATGAAGACCTAGGGCATTTGAGGAAGCCCATTGTAGGAATATACAAGACTAGTTCTATAATGAAAAATTCCCACTAGTATAAAAAGACAACTTATGAGACTCACTACATGAAGAACACGGTGCTACTTTGAAGCACAAGTCTGGAAAAAGAGATAGTAGCATTGCCCTTTTTATTTTCTTTTTTTATTTTATTTTTATTTTTTTGAGCCTTTCTTTTTTTGGCCTTTCTTCTTTTTTTTGGGGCAATTCTATAATAATGATGATCATCACACTTCTATTGATTATAACTTTGAATTACAACTCGAAACTAGAACAAGATATGACTCTATATGAAGGCCTCCAGCGGTGTACCGGGATGGTGCAATGAATCAAGAGTGACATGTATCAAAAATAATGCAAGGTGGCTTTGCCACAATTACGATGTCAACTACATGATCATGCAATGGCATTATGACAAAAGTAATGTATGTCATGATGATGATGATGGAAGTTACATGGCAATATATCTCGGAATGTCTATGGAAATGACATAATAGGTAGGTATGGTGGCTGTTTTGAGCAATATATAAGGAGGTTTATGTGTGATAGAGCGTATCATATCACGGGGTTTGGATGCACCGGCGAAGTTTGCACCAACTCTCAAGGTGAGAAAGGGCAATGCACAGTACCGAAGAGGCTAGCAAAGGCGGAAAGGTAAAAGTGCGTAAAATCCATGGACTCAACATTAGTCAAAAGAACTCATATACTTATTATAAAAATTTAGAAGTCATCAAAAATCAAGTACTACGCGCATGCTCCTAGGGGATAGATTGGTAGGAAAAGACCATCGCTCGTCCCCGACCGCCACTCATAAGGATGCAGAAGCCATGTACACTTCATGTTTCAAATTTGTTACACAACTTTAACCATACGTGCATGCTACGGGACTTGCTAACTTCAACACAAGCATTTCTCAAATTCACAATTACTCAACTAGCATGACTTTGATATTATCACCTCCTTATCTCAAAACAATTATCAAGCATCAAACTTTTCTTAGTATTCAACACACTCAAAAGAAAGTTTCACATATCTTGAATACCAAGTATATTAACATTAAGCAAATTACCATGCTATTAACAACTCTCAAAATAATCTAAGTGAAGCATGAGAGATCATCTATTTCTTAAAAATAAAACTACCACCATGCTCTAAAAGATATAAGTGATGTACTAGAGCAAATGACAAACTACTCCGAAAGATATAAGCGAAGATCAATGAGTAGTCGAATAATTATACAACTATGTGAAGACTCTCCCATTTAATAATTTCAGATATTGATACTTTATTCAAACAGCAAGCAAAGCTAAAGAAAATTACATGACGCTCCAAGCAAAACACATATCATGTGGTGAATAAAAATATAGCTCCAAGTAAAGTTACCGATGAACGAAGACGAAAGAGGGGATGCCTTCCGGGGCATCCCCAAGCTTAGGCTCTTGGTTGTCCTTGAATATTACCTTGGGGTTCCTTGGGCATCCCCAAGCTTAGGCTCTTGCCACTCCTTATTCCATAGTCCATCGAATCTTTACCCAAAACTTGAAAACTTCACAACACAAAACTTAACAAAAAACTCGTAAGCTCCGTTAGCGAAAGAAAACAAAAAACCACTTAAAGGTACTGTAATGAACTCATTCTTTATTTATATTGGTGTTAAACCTACTTTATTCCAACTTCTCTCTGGTTTATAAACTATTTTACTAGCCATAGCTTCATCAAAACAAGCAAAAAACACAATGAAAACAGAATCTGTCAAAAACAGAACAGTCTGTAGTAATCTGTAACTAGCGCAAACTTCTGGAACTCCAAAAGTCCTACCAAATTTCGAAGTCCTAAGAAATTTGTGTACAAATCAAGAGCAAAAAGAATCAGATCAGAAGCACGTTTCTGTGAATTAACAAAACTAATTTACTGGGTGCAAAAGTTTCTGATTTTCAGCAGGATCAACACAACTATCACCGTAAGCTATCCTAAAGGTCTTACTTGGCACTTTATTGAAACAAAAGCTATAAAAAATGATTACTACAGTAGCATAATCATGTGGACACACAAAAACAGTAAGGATAAGTATTGGGTTGTCTCCCAACAAGAGCTTTTCTTTAATGCCTTTCTAGCTAGGCATGATGATGACAATGATGCTCACATAAAAGATAAGAATTGAAACATAACGGGAGCATCATGAACCATATGACTACCACTATTAAGTCTAACCCACTTCCTATGCATAGGGATTTTGTGAGCAAATAACTTATGGGAACAATAATCAACAAGCATGGGAAGGTAACACCAGCATAGCTTCAAAAATTTAAGCACATATAGAGGAAACTTGATATTATTGCAATTCCTACAAGCATATATTCCTCCCTCATTATAATGTTCAGTAGCATCATGAATGAATTCAACAATATAACCAGCACCTAAAGCATTCTTTTCATGATCTACTTGCATAGAAAATTCACTACTCTCCACATAAGCAAAATTCTTCTCATGAATAATAGTGGGAGTATCATAAGAGACTTGAACAATAAAAATTGTTTCCACATTAAAAGGGTAATGTTCAGAAAAAGGGTAATCATAATCATGACAAGATTTGTAAATATAATCATCACTACTTTTTATAGCATAAGTTTCATCACAATAATCATCATAAGTAGCAACTTCGTTCTCATCATAATCGATTGAAACCTCTCCCAAGATAGTGGAATCACTAAATAAAGTTGACACTCTTCCAAATCCACTTTCATAAATATTATAAGATTCAACATCCTCCGATATTGTGGGATCACTACTTCCTAAAGTTGACACTCTTCCAAACCCACTTTCATAAATATAATCATCATAGGTAGAAGGCATGCTATCATCATAACTACTTTGCATATCAAAACTTGAGAGGCTAAAAATATCATCATTATTAAACATAGCATCCCCAAGCTTGGGACAAACATTAATTGCAGCAAATATATTCGCAAATATGTCATCCTCGTCAAACATAGCTTCCCCAAGCTTGGGCCTTTTCATATCATAAGCATAATCACTCTCATCATTAAAAATATCGATAGCACCAATAGTATAGCAATTATCATCATCACAATGAGTAATGGGAGCAACATCATTTGGGAGGTATACCTTTCTACCTTTTTTGCTCCTTCTTTTCTTTTTCTTCTTCACATTATGTGTGGGTTCAACCTTCCTCTTTGAGCTCCTTATTGATGAGATTGGTTGGATAGAAGACTCCTCCTCTTTACCCAATTCATCATAAGAAATAATAGGAGGATATTGGGAAGTCTCTTCCCTTTAGTTAGCATTCTCTTCATCTTCTATTTGTTTTCTTTTCTTCATGTAATTGGCAATATAAGGATTTTCAATGCAATTCACCGCACAATACATATAAATCTTCTCTAGATCAAAATGAAGAACTTTATCAAGGGCAAATTTTGGAATATTCTTAGTTATACATTTCATTTCTTCATAACCCAAAAGAAGGCTAAGCTCTTTAAGATGCTCAAGGGTAATCAAATTATCACAATATTTGTAAATGACTTGATCATGAAACAAATAGCATTGGAGCTTTAGATGACCATGTTCATTGCAAAGTTCACAAGGGGCGCGAAAAATATTGAATCTTTCAGCACATTCTTCTAGCTCTTCTTGCAACAATTTGGTTTCTAAGTACTTATGCCTCTTGCAATAAATATATTCTCTATTTGGTGTGTTCATGCAAACATGCACTCCACAAAACCTGACATGCTCATAAGAGATATTTTCATCATAACTGGTGCAATCATCATTAGCATCATGGATATTCAAAACATTCGTACTAACAACATTGCAATCATGCTCATAATTCAAAGATTTAGTGCTAAACATTCTATATATTTCTTCTTCTAGCACTTGAGCACAATTTTCTTTTCCATCATACTCACTAAGGATATTAAAAAGATGAAGCGTATGAGACAAACTTAACTCCATTTTTTGTAGTTTTCTTTTATAAACTAAACTAGTGATAAAATAAGAAACAAAAAGATTCGATTGCAAGATCTAAAGATATACCTTCAATCACTCACCTCCCCGGCAACGGCGCCAGAAAAGAGCTTGATGTCTACTACACAACCTTCTTCTTGTAGACGTTGTTGGGCCTGCAAGTGCACATGTTTGTAGGACGGTAGCAAATTTCCCTCAAGTGGATGACCTAAGGTTTATCAATCCGTAGGAGGCGTAGGATGAAGATGGTCTCTCTCAAACAACCCTGCAACCAAATAACAAAAAGTCTCTTGTGTCCCCAACACACCCAATACAATGGTAAATTGTATAGGTGCACTAGTTCGGTGAAGAAATGGTGATACAAGTGCAAAATAGATAGTAGATATAGGTTTTTGCAATCTAAAATAATAAAAACAGCAAGGTAACTAATGATAAAAGTGAGCGTAAACGGTATTGCAATGATAGGAAACAAGGCCTAGGGTTCATACTTTCACTAGTGCAAGTTCTCCCAACAATAATAACATAGATAGATAATATAACAAGCCCTCAACATGCAACAAAGAGTCACTCCGAAGCCACTAATAGCGGAGAACAAACATAGAGATTATGGTAGGGTACGAAACCGCCTCAAAGTTATTCTTTCGGATCAATCTATAAAAGAGTTTGTACTAGAATAACACCTTAAGACACAAATCAACCAAAACCCTAATATCACCTAGATACTCCATTGTCACCTCAAGTATCCGTGGGCATGATTATACGATATGCATCACACAATCTCAGATTCATCCAACCAACATAAAAGTACTTCAAAGAGTACCCCAAAGTTTCTACCGGAGAGTCAAGAACGTGTGCCAACCCCTATGCATAGGTTCCCAATGTCACGAAACCCGCAAGTTGATCACCAAAACATACATCAAGTGGCACATGATATCCCAGTGTCACCATAGATAATAACGGCAAGACATACATCAAGTGTTCTGATAAAAGACTCAATCCGATAAGATAACTTCAAAGGGGAAACTCAATTCATCAGAAGAGAGTAGAGGGGGAGAAACATCATAAGATCCAACTAACAATAGCAAAGCTCGGGATACATCAAGATCGTGCCATAGAGGAACATGAGAGAGAACACGAGAGAGAGAGAGAGAGAGAGAGAGAGAGAGATCAAACTCATAGCTACTGGTACATACCCTCAGCCTCGAGGGTGAACTACTCCCTCCTCGTCATGGAAAGCACCGGGATGATGAAGATGGCCACCGATGATGGGATCCCCCTCCGGCAGGGTGCCGGAACGGGCTTCCGTGAGGTTTTTGGTGGCTACAGAGGCTTGCGGCGGCGGAACTCCCGATCTATCTTTTGTTCTGGAAGTTTTAGGGTGCAAGAGTATATATGGGTGCAGGGGGTACGTCGGATGAGCTACGGGGGACCCACGAGGCAGGGGGCACGCCCGAGGGGGTGGGCGCGCCCCCCACCCTCGTGGGCAGCCCGTATCTCCCCTGACGTGCACTCCAAGTTCCCTGGGTTGCTTTCCTTCCAAAAATAACTTCTCCAGTTGATTTCGTTCCGTTCTGACTCCGTCTGATATTCCTTTTCCTCGAAACACTGAAATAGGCATAAAACAACAAATCTGGGCTGGGCCTCCGGTTAATAGGTTAGTCCCAAAAATAATATAAAAGTGGATAATAAAGCCCAATATTCCCTAAAACAAGAGATAAAGTAGCATGGAGCAATCAAAAATTATAGATACGTTGGAGACGTATCAATAAGCATTGGGAGTATAGTGTTGAGCGTGCCATGGCGGATCCCAAGGTGCAAACCGGACAAAGGCAACTTCGCAACCAAGACAAGAAATCAGAGTAAACCAATGGCGATCAATTTTCTTGCTGCTATAAATAAGTTGAGTAGATACGAAAGAGTACCGCCTCTGGTGCGGAGCCGTGTACGCATCTGCTGAGAATTTGACAGTGTTGCGGTAGCGATGGCTGCCGGCAGCATGGAGGCAGATCTAGGAGGGTAGACGGTGGCGGCAGGGCGCGGTGGATGAGACGGTCGTAGGAGCGGCGCCGGCAAGGTGGACGACGACGGGGATGAAGCGAGAGGACGGGATGCAAGGATCCCGGTCCGAAGGCGTGGATGAGAGAGGTCTATCTCTTGTAATGGGCGGCAACATCGGGGTATCAGCTCCGGCATGGTCGAGGAGGACGGCGGTGGATTTGGTGGCGGACGGCGGCGGACGGAGGAGGGTGGGGTGGAGAGGGTGTTTTGGCGCCTACGGATTACGAATGGGGAAAAGGGAGGTAGAGAGGAAGGGGGAACCATGTATTCAGGGCATGCTTGTCTCAAATGCGAGGAAATTTACAAACTTAGCCCCCGTTTCAAATTTCTACTACATTATAGCAACATTGGTCGGTTAGGGATAGGACGGTAATCTTGCATACACCGAATATTTGCCGACAAGAGTTTGTTTTTAGCGCCCACCGTGTATCAAATTGAATCGGGGAGGGAGTCGATTTCGGCGGAGGACACACTGTGTTTTGGCGCCCACCATGTATGAATCCGGGTGAGAGACGGTTACGTCACGTTTGGTTGAAATTACAAACCTACCCCTATCGAAACCTATAGAAATCCAGCAGATAGGCTTTGCGTGGCAGGGATAGGCAGTAGTGATTTCCATCTCGCGGATTTTGGTTTCGGGCGGTTACTGCAACTTTCCCCGCTTCGTTCAAATTTTGCACAGTGCACGTTTACCGTGCCAACTCCATTCGAATCCCATTTGTATTCTAGTTTTTTTCGGGCGGGATCCATTTTCAATTGGAATTACATTCTATATACATCATTTTTTTATATATACTTTCAAAAGAACAACAAAGAATTCTGCTCCTTTATATGTATAATATGATTTACAAATACAACGATCTCGAAATCTTAAGGTTGAATTCAAAAACTTTTAACCAAATTATGTTCTACTACAATGTATGGATCAGTAATATCTACATATTAAATAACATAGATGTGCGTGAATTCATATGAGTATGTATGTTTGATAGATCAATTTTGGTTCGAGTATGGATTACATGTATCATCATCTCGAATTCAAATATTTGAATCCCTTTTTTGTTCACTCCTTTCACGCCCATCTCTCTCGCATGGATGCTCCTTCAGGTACCTATCACTCTCTTTTCTCTAGCTCACCTGCACGCTCACTTCATGTTTCTCCTATCCTCGCAAACATGGTCTCTCGACGTCTCCCTTGAGAAGTGTCACACTCTCCCTATCATTATACATTACATGGTTTTCATTATCTCTCACGTCTCTACTGTTCTCTGGTATCACTCGGTACCTAAGCTTTCTTTTTCACAGCCACACACACAGTCTCCACTCGTCTATCGCTTTGTCTTTATCTCTATGGGATTCTCTCACGCACCCTATATGTCTCTACATATGACTCATACCACTAAAATTACTCTCACTCTCTCTCTCCAGTAGACACAACATTTGTTGCGGTCTCCTTTTCGTCTCCATCCCAGACTGGCATTATCCATTTGTTTACCGATCAGACAACCCCGACTACGGTCTCCTCTCTCTCTCACACAGACACACACACACACAACTCTTGCTTCCACTCCCCTTCCCGACTACTGTCTCTCTCTCACACACACAAAACTCTCGCTTTCACACCCCGACTCGTATTTCTCTCACAAACATTTATCGACTAGCTAGCTTCTAGATAGGTTTATACACCCGCACACTCATGCTTCCACCATCGCATACATGTCTCTCTCCTGCTCCTTGTATCTATGTAGATTTTTCTTCCCTTCTTGAGACATGCCCTCTCGATCATGCAAGCACGCACTATCGCCTCATTTTAAGCTGATTTCTATCGCACACACACTCCTTGTGTCTTTGTCACACATGCACTCCGTCCTCCTCCACTCTCCCTCTCACACACACACATGGGCTTTTTGCAACAACTAGAAAGATGCCCATGCGTTGCACGGAACATGAAGATGCATTTGTATGAGTAGTTTATCTTGTGGGGGAAAAGGATGAATGAGGGAAGGCCTTATTTGCAAATGTGGAGAGGGGTGTGGGTATCTTTTTGCAAAATTGCCATAGTTTCCTTCCTATCCGTCAGATATAGAACGGACGGCCTATATTGCAGGATGGCAGGCACATGATCATCACCGACAATGCTTTTTATAAGAGTAGGGATAAAAAATAGAGTTGGTGATGATGGTGGGCCTGCCATCCTGCAATGTAGGTCGTCCGATTTATATATAACGGATAGGAAGGAAAATATGGCAATTTACCCGCACTCTTCACCACATTTGCAGATAAGGCCTTCCCTCGTTCATCCTTTTCTCCGACAAGATCTTTATGTTCCGTGCAACGCACGAGTATCTTGCTAGTAAGAGTAGAAATTAGACATATACCACTTCTCGAATCTTGAAACCAACAACATTCCTCCCTTATCTCATCAAAACCGCCAAAGGAATATATTTTGAGTGCAACATAACATATTTTTAGTGATATACGTATTTCAAAACTAGACTTTTTTCTATCAAATCGGTGAATATGTATTAATCTACTTTGACTGTGTGGCAACACATTGGCATATTGCTAGTAGTTATTATAATTTTTTGGACACCAGACAAATGGTGGAGTACATATACGAAGAGAAGAAGCGCACACACGCAGTCGGCCTCTTGTTGTCTCACACACAAGAGTGTTACGTAAAGGCGACGTTAACAAATAAACCCTAAAACCCTAGGTGCACGATTGCTGCATTCGCTGGTACCGGGTACGTGGGGAGCACCTTTGTAGGAATAGTCAGCTCGCGTGATAATTTGATCCGTAGGAGTTGATGGTCGGGACCACAGGTGAATGACTTGGAGCGTGGTGGCTCGCCAGTTGCCACAGATCGAGTAGCCACGTTTAAAATATCGTTTTTTAGCGGGGTTAAGAGTTCCGATTTTCAATTGCGTGTTATAAGTAGTAAGTAGTTTTTAGAACGATTGGTATGGAGCGAAAATGGAATTCATAGTACTACGTACCTCCTTCGCGTATGGTTGTATGGGGCATTTTTTGCGATGGAGGTTGTATGGGTTTATGTTGCGAGATGTTGAACCTGGTAGTTCTAGGGCAAATACTATGGTTTAGATTTAGATGCTGGTTTTCAGTAATGAAAATCGGAAGGGGAAACCCTTATTTGATTAAAAAACTACTACCTCCATTCTGGTTTACTAGTCCCCATCGTACTTTGGGTCAAAGTTTGTCCATGAATTTTACTTGTAAAATGTGAATGGAAAATGAGATTTTGTTATACCCAAACAAAAAAGGACTGGAGGGAGTGATTGCTCTCACACGGACGCGACCTCTCATAACGCAGGCATTGAACCGGCGCGCCAGCCAAGAGGGCCACACTCGCTACAGGCCCGGCTGAGCACGCCTCCTCGCCGCGTGCAACCAGCTTAGGACGGCCCCGCCTGCCTTCATTGAATCCATGCGTGTGCCGGCAACATGTCCTTTCGCGAGCCGGCAGGCATTTTATAACGCAAAAAATGACTAAAATATAATTAATTTACGCATGGTCTTGACTTGTTGTGCTCGCACTGGTAGCAGGAACTAGTAGAGGTTTTTCTTTATTTATAACTCTCCTCGCATTTTATTTGGCTTTGAAATGAATCATGGTTGTGGACATTATTTATGAAATGTGCAGACATCTGTGAACATGAGTTTGATGTGGAAGTTGAACTTGGAATGTCGGGCTTGCGCGTGAACTATACCATGTCCAGTGCTTCGTCTGTTATTGTTTGGAAAGTAATTGTTTTTATTACATGACCCAAAAGAAACATTTTGTGCCACATCAGTAGATGCATGGACATCACAACAGGCATGCTGGCTGGATAAACATTTGAACCTAGCTATTATGAAGCAAATTTTGTATTGACACTAGTTTTAGATAGCAGGAGACGCCTAGCCTGCTCTGCCTCTGCTAGCTTATTTATGGCTTCTTCCATCTCTTCTTTGGCTTGGGTGAAGAGAGCATCTGATTGCTCTTTTCGCTTCTTCAGGAACTCAGCTACATTCTCAAGGGCTGCTGCACGCTTTCTTTCAGCCTTTACTAATGCCACGAGGACAGGAACAGCTGATGACTCCACCTGGCTTGTGTGTAATCCAGCATCATCAGGGAATTTGCACCTTGTGTCTAATCCAACATCATTAGGGAACTGGCACCTTGTGTGTAATCCAGCCTCATTTTGGAAACATGATCTCGAGGTTGACCATACTTCCCTCCTCGCAGGAACTGCATCCTGACATGAAGTTACTTCTTTTTTAGATCAATACTCAGAGCAACCTAGATCCATTTAGTAGAAGCCAGATAAACATAACTCGGAGAATTGAATTCAAAAGGAAAAAATATATAAAAACAGACTACAAGGTGAAAACACCCACTTCCTACATCAAGCTAAAAAAGAAAGCATTAGGACGATTAAGACTCTTCTTATTACACATCTAAGAACACCACGCTTAAGAGAAACAAAAACTACAACATATACACATCGAAGAACACGAGGCTACATGAAAGTAATTGAAAGGGTGTTACTTACCAAAGCTCATTTTACAGGTTCGGTGCATCTCCTCTTTAACTTGCCACGCTCCTTGAAGATGTCCTGAATATCCTGTGTTTGGCCTTCATTGCTCCTTTGCATGTTCGCACTCGTGGTTTTAAAATCTCAACATGGTAAGAAAAATATACTACTAGTAATACTCGTGCATCTTGTGGGCAACATTAAAGCACTCGTCTGCCATGTTAGAGCATCTCCAACAGAATCGCAATGTGTGGCGCTTTAAAAAAGCATTTACAGTGCTGAGATCGAGAAGTAGATAGAGTAGAGGATAGCTCTCAGCATAGATGGATAAAAAAAGATAATTCAACTACTCCTCGTCGTCCGACTCTTGCTTGCTGATGTCCTCCTCCGACGTCTGACTGTAGGCATGAAGATACCGATCATCGTCGGATTCCCAGGGAGACGCTGCTCCTAGCCTCATGTTGAATTGAGCGTCCGCTTTTCGCCTACGCTTGTCCTCGCGATAGGCGGCTCGCTCCGCCCTCCTCTTATCCCTATCCGCCCTCCTTTGCACGTAGAACTCACGCTCGTTGATGATGTCCTGCGGGAAGTGTTGGCGCCAAAGCGCCATGGCTTCGTCCTCCATCTCGGCGATGCCGAGACGGTGCTCCCGCCTCGGGTTATCGCGAAGATCTTCGTCAGTGCTAAGCTGCGGTAGAGGCGCGAGCTCCTGCACCCGCTCCCGCGTCGGCACATTGGGGAAGTTCAATGTTCTATGAGTCCACTGGAGGCGCCACACCACCGCGTCGTACACGCAGGCGGCCTTGTTGGCAGTGTCAAAATTGCCGAGGCTAAGGCGCATCCCGTGGAACCGGATCTCCACGGAGAAGCCGCCAGAGAGGCGCACGCAGACGCCGCGGTATCCCCAAGATTCCCGGTGACGCGGCGGCATGGTGGCGCGGCAGCGGCGAGGCGAAAATGAGCGGGGAGAGGGCGGTGGCGAGGCACAGAGCAGGGAGAGAGCGGTGGAAAGTCACAGAGTGGTGGGAGGGCATTGGATTTTATAAAGCGCGCCGGACGCCGCGCGCCAAAACTAGCGCACGCCCGACCGCTTTTTCCCCCGCGCGCGCGATCCTTTCCTGACGTCTCTGCTATCTCTACTCTCTTCTCTACTGTTATATTTATTTAATATTTATCTCTACTTCCTTTACTGTCTACTTTTTTTCTCTATACTTTTTTTCTTGCAATATAGGCCGTCCGATTTATATCTGACAGATAGGAAGGAAAACAAATGGGAATTTTGCAAAAAGATACCCATACCCCTCTCCAGATTTGCAAATAAGGCCTTCCCTCATTCATCCTTTTCTCCCACAAGATAAACTACTCATACAAATACATCTTGATGCGTGCAACGCATGGGCATCTTGCTAGTTCTAAAAACCTTTCCATCGTTTGCCACACTACTGGTTGCAGATGAAAAACCTACCCAAGCACAGCGCAATACAGGAGTGACGCACAATTACAAGCTGATATTTTGTTGGACAATGGAGGCTATAACCAATTACTTTTACGGGAACAATAGCACCCAGGAAATTTGAAGGGTAGGTATGAACAAAATTGGAACTGCACATGTATTGCTAAGTGATTCAATACACACATTACCAATCGAGGAGGAAAACGATGGTCGTGGCGGCCTCTATGAGTCATGATCGGCAACGGGAGTCAGTTCATTGTCCACGACGGTGGTACTTCTGCGCTTGGCGTCGGCTTCCGCGAAGCAGATCCGAGACCGTGGAAGACGATGTCGGGGAAGAGGCTCCGTGTACGACGACGACGGTGGACCAGCTCCAGTGCGGCGTACGAGGTCGTCGATGAGGCAGATGCGCTGTGGTGGACGAGTGCGCTAATGTAAAGGGGAGGAGCACGAAGACTGCGATGTCGTGCAGAAGTCTATTTTGTGGTGGGGATAGAAAATGGGGAGTATTCAGGTGTACTACTCTAGGTGCCGGGGTGGGGTTGGCTGGGTAGGTTGAACCTGAAGTTACGAAAACAGCCCCCTACCAAGCGTCATCCGTAGGCCTGTTTTGAAGGCTATGATGGTAACTTCCCAATGCTTGAATCAAGGTCGCGGGAGATTTTCCCGCCGACTTCAAAATTTTGTGACACTAGACTCCTCGTGTGGCGTGTTGAGTGATTCGGCTAAGCAACTAGCGAGTAGTAGTAGTAAACTCTGCATATTAGGTTTGACCGAAGTCAAACTTCCTAAAGTTTGACCAAGTTTATAGAAAAATATAAACATTTACCATAACAAATATGTATGATGTGAAAGTACATTCAATAATGAATCTAATGGTATTTATTTGTTATTGTATATGTTAATATTTTTTGTTATAAGCTTTCTGAGAGTTTACAAAACTTGACTTTGACCGATGCTAATACGCGGACTTAAATAAAAACGGAGGGAGTACACATTTGTTTTCTTAGTTTGTAGTGAACTAATCATTTGTTGAAATTGTGAAATAAATATATTAGGCTATTGACTTCGAATGTAATGGTCTATATAATTCAATAGTTACAATCATTGTCGAATCCCAAGATGTATACAAGGTCTATAGTACTTCACAACATGCTCAAACTCACATAATACCAGTGAAATGAGAATCTAAATCCATTTCATAGTTATTACTTTGTAGGATGCAACAAAAACAACCATAACTCTACATCAGCCATTATAGAAGCAACATTTTGACATATCCCAATGTGTGAATGAAACGTGCAGAGAGAGCTTTTGAAGATGGAGCAAATAGGGCGGGAAAGATTGTATGTATGTGGACGAGAGAGTAGGACACAAACCTAACAAGACAGAGAGAGAGATAGAGAGAGAAAGAGAGAGGAAGAAGTTAGGTTTGTGAGAAAGATGGAGACATGTAATATACGTGAGATGTGTGTGCATCCGGATTCTGTATACGTGGAAGGAGAAGAGACAACATGTTTGATGAGAGAGCTGGAAAAACATGGACGAGAGGGGAAGGATCTCGTGGGTTGAGGGTTTGACAATTTTGTGCGGGGGAGAGAGGGATTGGTCATTTTGTGCAAGAGATAGATAGGGTGGGGGGAGGAGTCAGTCAGCCGTCGTCACATCACCCTGCTTCCAAATGACCCCACATTCTCTAGCATGCTGTGGTCGCCGTTCGATCTGCTTGATGCCCTCTTTGAAGATTGAGGTGTTGTGCATGTTGGGGTGCAAAGAAGCACAAGCGAGAGTGGTTGCCGTATAATCTTGGATGGGGATGAATTGTGTGCTCGGGGGAGTGTGTGTGTGTGTTGTGCTGCGTGTCTCTCTCTCTCTCTCTATGTGTGTGTGTGTGTGTGTGTGTGTGTGTGATATTGAGAGAAAATAAACCTAAGGAGAGAAATGGGTATTCACGAAGAGATTGTGCGGGCCTTGAGGTGGGCAGGGGCTGGGTGAGGGTGTCAAAATGTGCGCGTTGATGCATGTGTTGCATGCGACCGTGCGAGGGACGGACGAATTGAGAGAGATGGTTCTTGTGTTACGGATGCTCATCTCTCTCTGTCTCTCTCTCTCCCTCTCTCTCTCTCTTACACAAATACACACGCACACACATACACACACACACAAGTAAACTAGAAGATCATTCTCTCATGTATACACAACGTATTGGCATCTGTCTATGTCTCACTCATGCATGATCATTTGCACATTCACACCTCTCTATGTCTGTATCACACGCACACTATCTCCACATTGCCCTTCTGCCACAACACACATATGGACACATACACACGTTCTCTCTCAGTCACACACACAAAATCAGTATTAAAAAAACTAGGGCGCACCTAAAACGTCCAAATCCAAATAAACACGAACTGGAGCTAAATTCAAATATATGGAAATATTGCGGCATCAAGAACTTTCCCAGGAAAAAAAAGTTGAGTATTATTCGAGGATTGTTTTCACACTCAAAAAAAGGTTCGGTGGATGTTCTTCGAGCATGACACGGTGACGCACCATTCGATCGACCGTGCGGCCGCGGTTCACACACTTGCACAGGATTCCGTATCGTGGCTGTGGTACTAACTAATAAAAGCGCTGCCTAAGTCTAATGTTTACGTGTACTAGTATGGTTTTCTTCTAAGTTTGACCAATCTTATATAAAACTAAAGTAAGCTCCCACATGCGCACTCATCAATATGCCGCCGCCGCCGTTGCGCATGCCGGCGCCTGCCTGCTCCCGCCAACAATTTCTCACCCATCACCGCCGTGTCGCCGCCATCCCTGTGCCATGAAGCCGAAGGCTCGCCCGCTCACGTCGTCTGCATTCCCTCCTCACGATGCCGCCGTGCTGCCAAGCACGCGAGCAGCTGGTAGAGCCTCGTCTATGCACGCAACATACGAAGAGGAGGATGAGTGCATGCTCCAGCACGCTGGCGAGGAGGAACTAGCGTGTCATTGTCGTCTCCGCCCGCGTGGAGGAGGCGTGCATGGTGGCTGTCGCGGCGGAAGCCGGTCGCGCGCGCGTCGAGCCTGCAAACCGGGTGCGGACGCGGAATCTACCTTTCGACACCTTGAATGCCACGTGGATCCTACAATCTGAAGGAGCAATTTGGGTCAGTCATGTGAGCCATTTGATGCAACACAGATGCCTAGAAGGGCTTCTTCCCCCTCTTCTGCCGTCTTCTTCCTTCGCTCCGTTGAACTTCTTTCACAAATCGACTGACCCAAATTATACTACTAGTACGAATGTATTAAGTACAGTAGGAACACAAAGATACGAGCAGTAGTACCAACTGCAAGAAGAACAGTAGTAAGACATAGTACTAGTACTACTGTACGTACTAAAGAGTTCAAATAACGAGAAAGAACATACTAAACATTGTTCTACTGGGGCCTCAGCACAACACACCCTTGAAAATAAACTAAGCAACTAGTCCGCTTGACACTTCAGTAGAACCAGCATGAGCGACGGCACTACCACCTACTCCGAGTCCGAGTCCACGACCTCGACTTCGTCCTCATCTCTCTTCCTCATCCTCTTCGCCGACGCTTCTTTGCTTGAACCGGACACTAGGATCTGCTTCTTCATCCATCCCTTGTAGATATTTAAACAAAGGTAGGCATCCATTGCTGCGTATAGGATGTAATCTTCATCTAATGTCTTCGACTCCCATGCATGATGAAACTCGTGATGAGGTTTCTTCAGTTTAGCGTACGAAGGATCAATCATGGCTGCTGCCAGGTTCTGCATTGAAGGTTGAGAGGAGGACACCAGGCTTGCCTTCTGGAGATCGCAAGGCTGGCCTACAACGAGACCTATCCGACGCAGGACATCCCTATCTTTCGTAAAGCCTACAGTAACAAATTTCACTCTTTTGTCCTTGAGGAAGTTCTTAAAATCCTGGCACTCAACATTGGCATGGCATATGTGGTAGACCAAGCAAACGTTATGTATGCAAACCTGGATCATGGCGGCTTCTTCCTCTCTTCGTCCTTTAGATCCTTCTCTCGTCCCAGGACTGTGGTGTACTCAACATCTAGCCCAGCAACCCACTCATCCGTTGAACTATTGAACATGCGTAGGAAGCGAGCAAGCCATGCTTTCACCGTCACGGATCCACGTTTGTAGATGACGATGAACTGATCGCTGGTGATGGCTCTAACCTGGGACTCAGCGGCGACCATGGAGATTTGGGAGGCCATGGATTTTGGAGGAGGGTTAGGAGAAGTTGAACTGTTGTACCTCGCAAAAACTGGGAGCGAACTAATGTGAAAGGATGGGAGGACTGGGAGCGAACTATTGTAAGGTAGAAGACGGGGACGAGTAGGGCGTGCGAACGGCATGGGGTTGCCGGCTTGCTCGGTGGATAAACGGCTGCAAGCCCCCAAAGAGTTCTCGAGAACTATGTGGGACCCACTAGATGTCATGTCTACTAGACCCATATCGTAGGCCTGATGGTATAGGTTCTACTTGTTCGCACGCCATGCCGGTGCGTGGATGTAACTTCACTTAATTCCGTCAACCGCGCGCCTCCCACGACCTTCGCCTCCCTTGCATGGTCACGCCCTTTGAGACTTCGACCGGCTATAAATGAGAAATTTTTTTGCCTACTCCGCATGCATGATACTCCCTCTAGTCCTTTTTACTCCCGTCAACCGTTTGCAAAGTGTTTGACCAAATTTATACTTTTTGTGAACGCCACCTTATATTATTTAACCTGCCACACCAGTACACTCATTCGATACAATATTCACCACACAGGGCGGTATGTTATTTACAAGAATACCATCTAATCTATTGTCAAAGCTATACTTAGTGATTAATTGTGCCACCTTATTGGCCGAACGGCTAATTTTGACAATTGAAGATTTTTGATCAACTTCGAGATGCTCAATGCTTTCATCTTTAGGTCACGCATAGCAGACCTATCATAGTCCCCCGATGCAAGAGACGCTACCACAAAAGCGCAACCAGTCTCTAAAATTACAGGATTATGAAGAGAAATACCTATGTAGAGACCGGCAATGCAAGCCCTAAGCTCTGCTTCCTCCATGCTTTGACAGGCATCAATGAAATCCCACGACCAAATTTATACTAAAAATATCAATATCTACAATACTGATTATAATGAGTATAAGAACTACGTTCTATAATGAGTGTAAAAATATTGATTTGACATTGTGAATGTTGATACATTTTTCTATAAGTCTGGTGAAAGTAGAGGTACATTGACTTCAGACAAAACTTAAATGCACAATGCAGACTAGTTCCTCCGTCCAGGTGCGTACCATGTCCTATCTTGTCATCATGACAAGGTTAGCTATTAGAGTACCACTACCTCCCTTCTAGTTTAAAGGGCTCGATTCAAAATTTTCACCTACTCTTAGCAAGATAGTAGAGGCAGTGGAATAGTTTTTGAAGTCTGCAAAAGTACTCAACTAGTGCTGTCATTCTTCACAAAAAATGTGTTTACCAATGCATGCATGAACACTAGTTACTCTAACCCCCTTACTTCTTTAATTCTTTGCCACATCAGCATGCTTGCTATTACCGTGTGCATGATACCAGCTAAGATACCACCATTATGGCCAGCCTTAATCATCGCATGCAATAATTTAGTGCACCTTGAAATATGAACATGTGTGGGGCGTGTATGTTTTTAATAACTTGAGACTATACCTAGCCCGGCATGCAAGATGACTTATTATGCACCGTACCCCATACCTGCAGGAAGCTTGTTCATCTCCAAATCTTTTCCTCTCCATGTGTGGAAACAATATGCCTACCAATCTCTCCTTCTCCCTCCGGCGGTCCCACCACTTCACCCCATGTGAAAAAATTTGCATGCATGACTCTCCTCCCCCACGCTCGTCCAATCCGTTGTGACCAGCAATATTTCCACCCCATCGCTCCCCCGTAATTTACTCCAACAAATATGCCCGCTGTTACTTAACTGCAGGTGCATTGGGTCACTGACATATGGGCCCAACAGGGGTCCGGCCCACATGTCAGTGATGCAACTGGACCTACAGTTAAGTCAGTGCAGCTCAGTCCATATCTTACGTAGGTGTGCCATTGCTCGCTATAAATACTGGGCCTCCCACGACATCGCTATCTCCTCCCCCTCACGTTCACGTTCATTGCTATCTCCTCCCCCTCCCTCTCACGTCGACCACCATGACATCGCCCCTCCCAAGCCCTAGGAGCCCCTCGCTGCATGGCGCGGACGGTCACGCGTCGCTATTCCGTTCCTTGCCGCCACTAGTCGAGGAGGACACGTCGGTGTTCCGCTCCTCGCCGCTACATGATGCGTCACTGTTCCGTTCCTCATCGCCACCAGTCGAGGAGGACGTGTCGGTGTTCCTCTCCTCATCGGGACGCGTCGAGGTGGATGCGTCGGCGTTCCCAATCTCGCCAGCACGCGCGTTGGAGGACGCGTTGGCTCCATGCTACGAGGAGAACGCCGCGCCGCCCGCCGAGCCCCCCAGCCTTGAGGAGCTTTGGAAAGAAATGGATGTCGCCTTGTGGGAGGCTTTGCCTCCAGTAGAGCGCGCCAAACTAGAGGCGGAGAAGAAGGCCGAGGAAGAGAAGCGGACCGCGGAACAAGCTGCCTGGGAGGCCTATGTCGCGTCCGAGAGAGTCAGGCAATTGGCTCTTTGGCAGAAGGCTCGTGTGAGGGCCCTGAGGGTGGCGGTGGATGCCCGTGCCGACTTCTTGAGTGCAGCCAGGACCAAGCGCCTCATCTACGCTTGGCGATACGTGGACCGTGTGCACGCTTACAGCAAGGAGTACCTGTTGGCACCGGATCACCACCTCGGTGAGATCGCGCTCGCCCACCGGCAAGCCGCCAATCAGCACCTGCGAGTTGCGAGGCTGAGGAAGAGGCGTTGTGTTGGTGCTCTGGGAAACGGGCGCGTACCAGGGCACTCGTGGCGCGCCACAAGCGCTCCTGCGAACGTCGTGGCTTCTAGGAGTATAATTTTTGTTTCGTAAGGCGATCTCATTAGTTTTGGGATGCAAATGATAAATCCCGAACGTTCAGGAATTTTTAGCGTCCTTAATTAAGTATGTAAAATGGAAAGTTTGGAAACCTTGTGTATTCGTATGCATTTTGCAAGTACGTGCATATAGCACTAACTTTACTATATACTATCGCACTACACGTCTCTCTCGATATATGCTTGCAGACTGTGCTACTCCCTCCATCCAGGTCAATAAGTCATCTTTGGTTGTGCACCGTGACCAAGAAGGAGGGAAGACTTATACACCTAGACGGAGGGAGTACTACTATTACTGATGTACGTGCATATGCACATTTTAACATTACGATGCGGTTTTTGTAAAAGTAGAAAAACAACACTAGTCAAGCTTGTGAAACGATTCAATGCAAAACAAATGCAAAAATGCTCGTTTGATTGTTTAGTTTTAGCTTCCTTCTCTATGGTTATTTCTCTGTCGTACTTTGTACGGGTACTCACTGGTTGGAAAGGCATGCAAATTCCCAAACCGCTTCCTACACCCTGCATCGAATTTTTTTGCCTAACAAGTTGTGCCGTGCAATGGGAATTCCAACTTGAGTACTACTACTAGTAGGAGTACCAGGGGCCAGTTCTTTCAGGCTTCTAGATTAGTAATCCCATAACTACTACCTCCGTCCTGGTTTATTGGTCCCCATTGTAATCTGTCAAATTTTGATCATAAATTTAACTAATGAAATGTTAGTGCATGTCACATGCACTACTCCATCCGTCTAGGTGAGTAAGTCATCTTAGGCTGTGCACCATGACCAAGGAGGAGGAGAAAACGAGAAACGTTAATGTTTATTTGCTAATTAATAGTATTGCATGCAATGAACTAACCACTGCATGTCGTGTTTGATATCTCAAGTCATTAAAAGCATGCACACTCTTTATCTCTTATTGGTTGATATGTCAAGAAACAAGAAATGAGGTAGAAGTTAATGCACCGCGCCTAAGTGTTTTGGGATTATTTGGTTTTCGTAAGATGACTTACACACCTAGACGGAGGGAGTAACATTTTATCAGTTAAATCTTTGGTCAAAATTTAGCACAAATGACAATGGTGAGGAATAAACCAGGACGGAGTAGTAGTTTAGAAGCCCAAATAAATGAGTGAGGCGCCTTATTGTTACTCTCCACTGTGACTAGTCTTGTGGGAAAAGCTGGGGAAGTCGCCCAAAGAACTGGCCCTAGGAGTAGTAGCTAGGGATCGAGTGTGCGAGATGAACCGGAGAAAGTAAATGCAGAGAGATGAAATGCAAAAAAGACGGAGGGATGTGATGGTTGCTTGTCCGTTTATTTTACCAGGCCACTTATTACTGGGAGTGGTTGGGTTTTGTGATATGACGGCTTTACTGCCGCGCCACGAGCGGGGTGAGAGGTGAGACTCCCGTGCAGCGCCGCCCTCTACACTTGTACTACATTGGTCATGGTTTATTAGTCCCCCATTGAATTTGATTGAAGATGTAACTGAAAAAATGTTAGTGCATGTTAACAAAATTTATATCGTTGGATTCGTATTTGAACATAGTTTTGAATGATATAATTTTAGGTGACATGCATCAGTATTTATCGTACTATATATAATGTTAGTTCAATTTTTGGTCGTACTAATCTATAGTAGTAAGGTGCCCGTGCGTTGCACCGAAGAGTGAAATGCACTGATCGGGGAGTTGTTTATTTTGACAAAGGATGTGGGGGTCATCTCATGTGTAATGGGTATCGATAGGTTTCTTCGGATATTATCTCATCTCTAGAGCTCACAAACATCTGGGTGAAATAGATAAAAAGGTATCTTTTGCAAACTAAAGCATTCAATTGTTCAACCTGCATCCAAAACTTGTGAAGAAATAACACTTATTGTGCTTTGCAAGAAATGATCTTTAAGATTTCGTTTTTGAGTATCAATTGTTATACATGTTGGCTACAGATGACATGGCACTTTCTTATAGTCAACAGTTGGCTATACTATTAAGTAATATTAACCATGCCCTTATACACCTAGACGGAGGGATTAAATCAGGATGACTTGCAAGGGGGCAGAGGAGATGTAAGAAATGGTTCATCGTAAGTCTTTCACCAGTACTGTAGTAAACATTCATACATGGAAGATTCTAGACTAAACCATAGACGGATACACTTTCATTCATGCGCTATACTCCAATAGAGCAAGATCCTGCATGGAAGTCTCTACATGCTTAGACAACGGATTACATTGAGCGAAGACTAATGATAAACATTTAACTTGATAATGTGTAAGTCCAGGTGAACTTCCCTGGAGTCCCTGTGCACCGCGTCGGCGGGTAAAGGATGCCATGGGTTTTCCAAGTCCACATTGGCAGGATAGTCCCAGCTCCCCAGAGTCCAAGTCCGTTCAATGAGGCCGGTGTCGCCGACCATGTGACCCGGAGGGGTAGTAACACTGACCACGCACCCGTACATCGGCCTCATGTCAGTGTCAGCATCAGCGACGTTGCCCCTAACGCACATTACAGAGACGGGGCGGTGGCCTGCGCGGGCCTCGCCGGTGCCCACGATCAAGAGGAAGATGCTGCCGTCCTCCTCCAAGACTAGTAGGCGGCGGTGATCCTCCAGCGACTCCGGCATGGTGAACGGGTAGCATGTCTCGTACTTGATGTTCTCCGCCAAGGGCCAGCAGTGACCGCTGCATGAATCCGTGAGGTGATGCACCATGTCCGCCGGCGAGCCACAAAACGGCATCAGGCACTCATAGCAGTGGACGAAGGGCTCCTTGGAGGCATCGACCAGGCCGTCCATGAAACGGGAGTGGCTGTAGGGGACGTTGTTCCATTTGAATATATGAGCAAGTTACTACGAGATTTAATCCGAATAAGCACAAAATAAATCATGACGGCTATAACAAAGATGAAACTAATCATGTGGACTAGCATACTAGTAGGATACACAGTAGAAACATGAATTCTACCACGATTTCAAACAGGAAGGACAGAAACACATATGGTGCAACGGGAGCAGCACCATTGGAGTTGAGGTTGCCTCCCATGTCATTGAGGAAGAGGTTGACGAGGTCGGGGAAGAAGTCGTCATCGGTGAAGTCATGGCTGCCAGGAGTCGCGAGAGTGCGCTCCCCAGATTTCAACAGTGCCTGCCGAATGGAGCGCAGGAGGGAATGGCTGTAGGGGACGTTGCAGCCGCCGAATGGAGCGCAGGAGTAGCTCATGAAGCAATAGATGGTGTCCTTACTAGTACTCCCTAGTCTCTATATATCTATATCTATATCTACTCTTATAGAAAACCTAGTTGGTGATGATGGTATGCCTTCCATCTTGTAATATAGACCATCCGATCTATATTTGACGGATAGAAAGCCAACTATGACAATTTTACAAAAGATACCCGCACCTCTCTCCACATATACAGATAAGGCCTTGCCTCGTTCATCCTTATCTCCCACAACCTCGTGCTCCACCCTATGTCTCTATCTCTACTACTCTTCTTTGTTTTTATAACAAATCGAATAGTGTTGCGCCATCCACTGCACGCCCGGTTGAACACGCCTCCTCGCCTCCATCATCACCAACTGAGTCTTTTATAGGAGTAGGAGTAGAGAAAAAACCGAGTTGGTGATGATGGTGTGCCGTGCAACGCACGGGCATCTTGCTATTTTTTTGCATATAAGTCCAAACACCAAGTAGACACGGTCTTTGAGCATGGTTCGTAGTCGTTCCGCACTCAGGCATTGAAGTTCGTAACTATTTTAGATTAGAATATACTACTCCTCCGGTGCTAGTAGTAGAGCAGAGTCCTACTCTACTACTCTACTCAAGGAGGTTGGGGTATAGTACTGTAGTAGGTACTATAGGGAGTACCAGTACTGTGATCACTCAAGCAAGTTGTCTGGCATCTATATGACCCTACGCTGCTGGTGTGTGTCTCGTAAGTCAAGCGGCGTGTTGTAGTCATCATCACCTGTCCACTTCCCGCAGCACATATTTGCTCCTCCATCTTTGTCCGCACATAATCTCGTCCAAGCTTCCATCCCCGCTAAG
>NC_057798.1:300503188-300507945 GCF_018294505.1 Triticum aestivum | reverse complement strand
ACAATGGCAGAACCAAGCAACATCCGCCGAAAGAGTGGCTGGAATTCGCTCCCCACAGAGGTAATCAAGCTCATTGTTTCACGTGCGGACAATCTCAGTACCATGCCGCTCGCCGCGTGCTCGTTCAGGCTGTACCGTTTACTCAAAGCCCTTAGGCCGGAGCTTTTTAAGCCAGCTCCTTGCTTGCTGATGCCGCCTGATCTTCAGAAACAGCATGTCATGCAGCATAACGATCGTAGGGTGGCGAGCATCAACCCCCTTCACTGCGATCCGATCCCCGTCAGCCTCAACTACATTAACGGTATGTACTGGGTCGGCATGAACACGTCTTGGATGGTGCTCGCCGACGGTCGCGGCAGCTGGATGCTCGTGGAGGTCTACACCCAGCAATTGATCCCCCTTCCTTCGATTAACACTGCACTGCTTTGGCACCACGGCCCAGAATACTCGGAATCTTACAGTAGCCAACATGATACCAAGTTTGATTTGCTCAAGGTTGTAATCTGCCAAGTGCCGACAAGATCTGCGAATTATAAAGACTTCAGGCTAATTGCATTCTTCAACCGCGGTCTCACCTATCTGACAGGTCACTGCGGTAAGTGGATAAATCTGCACGTCCACCGCAGGATCATAGATCCTCCATGGTTCTCTGATGCCATTGAACACAAGGGCTTCATTTACGTTGTCGAATCCTTCTATGGCTGGACGTATTGCTGGCCTACTCCGGTCATCGCTAAAAACGGCTGTTACAACAGTATGTTACTTTCCTATGATATCATGATGGCTTGCTTATATTACTGTCAACATTTACTGAAAAATATTCATGCTCATAACATGTTGCTCTTATGATTGACTGAATCAAGAGCTGTTTTTCATTTGACTCCAACTTGATATGATGTTGTAGGCCGCCTGGTGTCCCTACCCTTCCTTATCCCAGAACCTTTCAAAGAAAAGCGGCATGGCAGTTGCAGGTGGTTCCTGGCTCGATCAAACGACGGCGAAAGATTGATGATCGTTCGCACATACCGGGCGTGTTGTTTCACGGAATACAATCACAATCACTGCAAGGTCTTTGAGCAGGATCCCAGCTTCTCTGGGCCTTCAGGAATTTTTGACTGGAGGCTGGTAAGTAGCCTTGGTACACGCTCTCTGTTTGTCGGACTGAATTATTCGATTAACCAGGAGATAACCGACGGCAAGGATTGTGATAGCAGCGCGGTTTCATTCATCAGGCAAAACTATGTGTACACAGCGTACCATGCGTCTCTGCATGCACCATACCCTAATATGTGCTACCACGCTCTGCAGCCCAAAGTAGGAGAGAGGGTCGTAAGTATCATACTTCAACCTGCTGGCTGGAGTTTCCCCCATCAGGCACCCATCTGGTTCAAGCCGTCAGCCAATCTCCATAGCTTAATAAATAGTAACATCTAACTGAGCCAGTTAGTTAGATGCGTACACTTGGTGTAGTAGGATCTTTATTTAGTTTGATGCATATACTTGTTCTTTTTTGGTAGCCTTTTGCAATAATGGCTAATGTTTGATTTGGAAGAGAGAGCTGCGTCATCACTCTTCTGGCCTGCTTACTGCTTCTGTTGCACCCCCAGCCCTGGTTGCTGCTGCTGCTATTTTCAATGTACAATGAGTAGTATATTTCGCCTGTTGGTTGAATAAATGTGTTGTTAGAACGACAAACACAATGTTTTGGAAGTCGTTGCACGGTTCGATCCTTTAGTGCCTCGTACCGTATGTAGCTCATACTACTTTTCGTACGGAACACATTTTCCACTTGTTGATAACATGCAGCCCACTGATGAAGGCCCAATAGTGAAGCCCATAATTAACTGGAAGGGAGGCTCTCACATGAATCCGGCCCACGTACATGCTCATGGTCCCCTAAACATAAATAAGTAAATAAATAAATAAAGCTAAATGCTCATGCACAAGTTCTTTGGGAAAATAGGTAGCCCAGTATTTCTTTTTGAAGAATACCCAAGCTAGGCCTATTTGTTTTCTCTGAATTACTGGGCTGGAAATCTTTCAAGACGAGGAGTGATGCATTCCGTCCTGGCCAAAGAGTATGGTCAATGTCTGTTAAAAGTAATATCAAAAGGGGTTGAAAATTCCAAAAAAATTATAGCAAATGGGATATTAGTTTCTTTTTTTGTTTTTGTTCTTCACTAATATCTTATACGTATTTCATTGGATTTAACATGACATAGTACTAATTTATTTTTAAATTTGTTTTAGTATGGCTATTAATCTTTGGATTAAGAATATTTCATTCCCCAGCAAAAACTTGCGAATTTTCAAAATTTCCCACATATTTAGTTAATTTTTTGACCCTGGTACTGACCAGAAAATGGCCAGCAATTCTAAAAATGGAAAACAGGCTGCAATAAATTCCATATGAATTAGAAAATGAGTAAAAATTATAAAAATTATAGCAAATAGGTTGTACACGCCACAGATTTCGAGGCTGACTTGTTTATGCAAGGCTTTGTCAGTGAACACACGATTCTAGCAGTAGTGATTGTTGGATGTCCATCCAACGGCCGACGTGCTTCTTCAATCTCTCATCTTCCTACTCCAGCCACCTGAACTAGCGCTGGCAGGACTGCCTGCTCCCTCCTCTTGTGGCCCGCTGTGATGCCGCGCAGGCTTCCCCGGCCCACCCTACTCCCTCAGCTGGCCTGGCCGCACGCAATCAACTGCCTCCTTATTATGAGAAAAAAAATGATTCCTCCCACTGACATCTAGGGCGCACCGGTTGGGAGGCTGACCTATGGGCCTACTAAGTTGACGTGTACGCAGGGCTTGTCAACTTAGTCAACAAATGATTCTAGCAGCAGTAACCGTTGGATTTGAATTGAATGGTCGTACTGCTTCTTCAATCGCTGCTCTTCTTGCACCAGCCGCCCAAACCAGCGCCGGGGAGACAGCCTGCTCCTGCCTCCAGTGGCCAGTTGTGCTGCCGTTGAGGCCTCATCGCCCCCTACTACTCCCACCGCTAGCCAGGCCTTAAGGCGATGGCAGCCACACACCACAGCCGAACCAGTGAACCCTCGTACTCCTCTCCGTGTGGGCATCCATTGCCGCGTCTTCCCCGGCTCCGCGTCATCCCCTTCCTAGGCCTCACCGTCGTCCACCGCCTTGGTGCTCTCAGCGCGGCATGGTTAATGTGGTCAACGACATTCCATCGGAAGAGTACTGTATGTGGAGAGGCTGACAGCTGGGTCCACGGCCACAGCCCAGTTTTTTTGTCATTTGCCAAGTAAGTCGCTTTGTCAGGCCTGTTGGGCTGCAAATCTTTCAAGACTAGGAGAGCTTTCATTCGGCTGGCCGAGAAAATGGCCCATCAGTAATGAAAATGGGTTGTACATTTTTAAAACACTTCAAACCGGCAATTAGTTTCAAATATCTTTTTTTTCATTTCGAGATTTTAAATTACATTAATTTTTATGCATGGAGAATTTGTTGGATTTTATATTGATATACATTTATTTTTAAAATCAGTTTGAATGTGAGTCAAAATTTCGGGATTATAAATAGTTCGTACCGCACCAAAATATGCAAAATTTCTTATAATTTTTTAACCGTGGCCACAATATGGGCTGTAATGCTAACAAAAAGAATATGTGCTCCAAAAAAATCTTAAGAATTAGCAAATGGGCTGTAAATAATTAGAAATAATGGCAGATGGGTTGTATGTTGTTTTCCACATATTTGAGGCTTTCCTAAAAAAAGGTTGAGGCACAAGCAGTGACTGTTGGATGGCCATCCAACGGCCGTCGTGCTTCTTCAATCTCTGCTCTTCCTGCTCCAGCCGGTAAAACAAGCGCCGGCGGGACTGCCTCCCGCTCCTCCATGTGGCCGGCTCTGACAGCTCGGACCCACCAGCTATATCTTTGCATGCAAGGAAGTGCCTCCTTATTACGCACACAAAAAATGAATACTCCCCCTGTTAGCTGGGACCCAGTATAGTGGCAGGCTGACTTGTGGCCTACTAAGTTGACGGGGACGGAGGGCTTTGTCAACTTAATCAATATGCACGATTCTAGCCCAAGTGACCATATGATGACCATCCGACAGCCGTAGTGCTTCTTCAACATCTGGTCTTCTTGCTCCAGCCGCCCAAACCAGCGCCGATCCTGCCTCGTGCTGCTGCCTCCCATGGCCGGCTACGATGCGGCGGAGGCCTCACCGCCCCCTACTACTCCCACTGCTGGCCAGGCCATCCCTCTACTCACCCACACCCCCTGTTATTCTGCGGTAACGGCAGCCTCACACCGCAGCAAACCAGTGAACCCTCGTACTCCTCTACGCGTGGGCATCCACTGTCGCATCTTCCCCGGCTCCGCGTCGTCCCATTCCTAGGCCTCGCCGTCATCCACCGCCCTGGTGCTCTCGGCGCGCGTGGTCAACATGGTCAAGGAACGGCTTCCATCGGACGTGGACTGTACGTGGAGAGGCTGACAGCTGGGTCCAAGGCAACAACAAAGAAGTGCCTCCTTATTACACGCAAAATAATTATTCCTCCACCTGACAGCGGGGACCCACCGGACGGGCCACCGTATTTCATGAAAAAACGTTTCCCCCCTGACTACTGGGACCCACCAGCTACACCTTCTTACGCAAGCAAGTGCGTCCGGGCAAAAAAAATGATTCGCCCTCCTGACTGCTGGGACCCACCAGCTACATCTTCGCACGCAAGGAAGTGCGTCCGGGAAAAAAAATGATTCGCCCCCCTGATTGCT
>NC_057798.1:300177111-300178164 GCF_018294505.1 Triticum aestivum | reverse complement strand
GGCTGACAACCCTCTCGTGCCAGTTCGCCCTCTCCACTCTTCCTGTGAGAGCACGACCCTCGAGCGGTAGTGCCGTAATCATCGCCCAATCCTCAAGGGTCACGGTCATCTCCCCACATGGAAAATGAAAGCTGTGCGTCTCTGGCCGCCACCGGTCGATCAAAGCCGTGAGAGCTGAGTGGACGAGCGTCGGCGGCTTACGCTTGAACTGCAGGACGAAACCCAATAGTCAGGCTCTCCTGAAGAGCGGTGTGTACCGCTCGTCGTACTCCATCTTAATCGTCGTCTTGTGAGCCCTCATCCGCAGTGGTGGCAGCATCTGTGAAAATCAATAACCAAAGCATAATTAGCATGGACATAATAGTTAGCAACTTGTTTTCATCAATTCGAAAGATTTGGTTTGAAATGGTAATTACCACTCCATTCTCAATGAAACGGGCACGGTGACGCTTGTTGAACCTAGGGTCAAGCATGGTGTACTTCGTGCCGATGTCGTCCGCAAGAGGTGGCCTCCTAAAAGAATTGCATACGCATATCAAAAGATATCGATGCATAACAAAGGTTCATCACATCCAAAAAACCCTATGAGTTCAATCTTTGAATAATCATATATCTAGATTATCATGAACATGAACTAAATACAATACATATATCAAAAACAAAAACCATGAACTAGGGTTCATCTTGAGGGATTAACCATGTTTACTCCAACAAAATCCACTACTTGCATCATATAAGATCCACATGCATCCTATATCAAAACAAATATTTCCAATATTCATCATATATAAATTTTTTTAACACAAAAAAATATGAACTAGGTTCATCTTAAGGGTTCAACATTTGTTCTCCAACTATATCCACTACTTGCATCATAGCATATCAACATGCATCATCATATCACAATATATTCCTCCAACATGCATCATATCAAAAAAAAATCCTCCAAAAATAATATGAACTAGGGTTCATCTTCACATAATCATACCAACTAGTGACTAGAGTTCATATCTAACACAATATAACATCTATAATCAACCTAAATCAATCCTA
>NC_057798.1:300172781-300176747 GCF_018294505.1 Triticum aestivum | reverse complement strand
TTCTTGGGGCGAGTGGTTGGGGGAGAAGGGGAGGGGTGGGGCGGCCGGCGGCTTAACTGCCCGCAGCCTACCGCCAGGTACCCCGGCGGTAGGATCGGACAGGCTACCGCCATGTCCGGCGGCGGTAGGGTGGGACGGAGGGGGACGGAGGCCGTTAACGCTACTGACGTGAATAAGTTTCCTATCGCCGCAGTGTCCCGCGGCAGCCTAGGTAATTCTACCGTCGGGCCTCCTGACGGTAGCAAAAAGGATCAAATGTTGATTTTTTTAAAGGGGATCAAATCCCGATTTTGTTTGACAAAAGGGTCAAAACACGAAATTTGGCCGACAGTGGCGGCCACGCCGAGGCCGAGCCACGTCGTCCTCCGCGCACCCACCGAACCGATCAACGAACATTCTTTCCTTCCCACTGACACCGCATCGCTCCCTGCAAACACTCACTGACATGTTGCCGTAGCCACGATCGGCCCTACCGCGCAGGCGCAGCTTCGCAGGGAGGCTTCACGCCAAGTCGTCAGGCGCAGCGAGGCTTCACGCCATTCTATTCTCTCTCCCTTCCCCTTGCTTTCCTCTGCTTCCTGTCGGTTCGTGTTCGTCCGTATCCTTTTTGCATGCGTACAAATATATACTACTCGCCAAATTTCTCGGAAAGGAGCCCCTTCCCTTCCCCGCCTCAGTTCCCACCTCTGACCAACCGATTCTTATCTAGTTTCTGCTTCTGCCGATTCGATTCAATTCAATTCGGCCCTTCCTTGCCCGACTGGATTTGGATTCGATCCGCTGTTGCTGGTTCGAGCTTCCAGCGGGGGACCTGGAATCTGGTGGATCTGATTTGGTTTCTCCGCTCCGCTTCACTGGCCCGCAGCAAATCGCTCGCTACTCCGCGGATTAGCCTCCCTTAGTTTTCCTTCTGGATTCCTACCATTTCGATACGCTCGTCCGGATCTTTGGATGATTACGATCGATTTCGCACCAAAACCGCCGATTTTTCACCCCCAGGACAGCGATTCCTCGTAGCTGTGGCGGTGGATCCATGGCTGGGGAGAAGTCGCCTCGCGCTTTCTCCATGGAAGAGTTACCGGGCCACCTCATCGGGGAGGTACTGAGCTCCGGCAGGCTCGCCGCTGGTGACCTCGCCAGGCTTGAGGGTACCTGCCGCGCCCTCCGTCCTCTCGCTGAGCAAGCCGCCTCGCGGTTATGCGCAGCGCGCATGGCCTGCTCCGTTATTGGGCCTGCGGCTCGTGGGGAGCTCCTCGCAAGATGTGGCGGTAGCTGGAAGAAGGTGCTGAGGTTCCTGCAGTCAGTGGAGCAATCCTTCGACACCGTACATACCTCGTCCGGCAACGTGAGTACTACTGATATAACATAGGGAAAATGCAACCTTTTTGGTGGGTAGAGATGTTGGTCGCAATGATTGGGTTCATTGGGTTTACATGTTTACATTTGCACATATGGGAATTGGGATAAATTAAAGATACATTCGGTCATGCATGGCTCAAGGTATTCTGAGTAACCAAAGTAGGAAAAGAACACACACCCACATTTGGCTTAAAGTGGGACGCATCATATTCATCTTAAGACAAGTGAACAGTAAAAACTAATTCATGATGAGAAACTTAGTAACCTTTCTGTCGTATGTACTCCTATGGCATATAATGCTACCATGGACATGACATGAAATCATATGCAATCATTTCGAAATGATTTATTATGATGGCCTCTTGGTAAATTCTGTTTTCAATTCGTTCTATGTTTTAAGGTTTCTTACATTTTAAGCATGCATGTGCAACACACGTATAACTCTAGGAAAAAATTGAGCCATCCATCTTGCATCAAGAGAACCCTTGTGCTTTGAAGAACACGCCTCTAATAGTTTACTCGTGCCATTCTCCATCCCATCACGCTCTATTTCCAAGCATATTTTCTTCCATTTCATATCAAACAAACATTTTGAGAAACATTGTGATATGGTTGTTCACTCCAGCCAGTGACATGACATGGGTCGACTTGGCTCTTCCCTAGCATATAATAAGCATTGTAATCGTTTATAGGGTTTTCCCATGTATGAACTCACAAATAATCAGCCAGAGCCCATGTCCACTTGAAAGCTAACTGCAACCCTCCTGTGGGCACTTGAAAGGTGTATCCACGTTGTGAATGGTCTGGTGGCAAACATCTCAAGATACTCATGGAAAGAAGTTTGGCTTTTTCCTTGACCTGACCATATCCCACAAGTATCCGGAATGTTTGCCACATGACTGACCGTGCACATGTTCTTGTGGACAGCTTTTTGTTCAAATTCATGCATATTAGGTTGTTTTGGAGGGGGGCAGAAGTGTTCTTCTGGGCTTGCTACTTTTACGTAGAAAAATATAGCCTTCTTCCTTGCGGAGTTAATAGTATGTTGAACTTGTTATGATCGACACTTTTTGGTATGTTTGCCAGTAAGAAATGAATTAGCTAGGAAGTTATTTCTTTTTTGTCTACAACTTGTTTTGTTATTTTTTATTGGCAATGGCTTCTTTAGTATGGCACTGAAATTGTTGTAGTTTTCTGATATTAGAAAATCACGTCCAAATTGGCTTCTTATCTATGTGAACATGTTGTATTGTTTCCAGATGCAAGTAGCGACAGGGAGATATCACACGCTCTTAGTCCATGACTCTTCGGTCTATTCTTGTGGGTCCAGTTTGTGTGGTGTGCTAGGACATGGTCCTGATACTACACAGTGTGTGGCATTCAGTCGGGTTTCCTTCCCGTCGCTTGCCCGTGTTGTTAATATATCTGCCTTTCACAACCATGCCGCTTTCGTTACAGAGTCTGGGGAGGTAACTGAGTTCTCCTTCATGGACGCTACATATTTCTTAACGATATAGTTTTGTTACTTTTGACTTACTGTTTAAAGTTAATTCTCTAAGTAGGTGTTCACCTGTGGAGATAATTCATCAGCTTGCTGCGGTCATGGGGATGTGGGGCGAACCATATTTCGGCCAACCCAAATACTAGCCCTTAAAGGAATTTCCTGCAAGCAGGTAAATCTTGTTATGTTGGTCAGCCCGTCAAATGTGGAGTCTTATCACTTAATAGTCCTAGTTGATTAAGCAACTTTGTTAGGAAAGAGTCCGTGTAAAGATCATATTAGAGTTTGAATAGATTTACCAGCTTGTTGGTCAAGTATCATCTACTATATAAAGGGGCGACTCCTCAATGAAGGAGAGAAGAATATTGTCGTTTACTTTTATTTACTTTTCAGTAATTAGGGTTATGTCTAGTAGGTCCTTTCAATTTGGTATCAGATCTATCTGCAATGGCAGGCGAAGAAATCTAGATTGAGGCTGTGGAGCAGATGAAGATCATCAGGAAGCAATTGGAGACCTTCACACGCAAATGAGTGGAGGACCAGGCGCCCCTCGCCGCACTGGTGCAGCACGTGATGACGCTCGAGCAACGGTCGCCGGCCCTGCCCCCGCTACCAGATTCCGCGGCTCCAGCAGCCGTGCATGCTGCCGCCTCCGCGTCCTTGGTTCTCCTCCCCAGCGTCGATGCGCTCCTGGTGCTTCCCCTCACCAACAGCACCTCTGCCCCCGCCCTCTCCAGTGGGGGGAATGGCCACAGCCCCGCTGGCAGATCTCTTCCTGCTGGGCAGATTGTGCACCCCCATCCCCTACCGCCTACCTGCTACCTGTGGTTGCAACACAACAATGTGCCGACTCCTGCCAACCACTGCCAGCCGCCATCCCCCCTTTACCACCTCCAGCCATCTCGTTACTTGTCGCAGCTGCCCCTAATATCAATCTGGGCCACTTTGCGCCCCCACCTTACAGCTCAAATCCCACCCTATATCCCTCCCAATTTAGCCGCCCACCTACCAGTAGTAGCCCTACCATGAACAGCTTTACCACCAGCAGCAGCCGCTGCCTTCCCGTCTCCACCTGCCAACCAATACCAATTTCATACTGTTATGGC
>NC_057798.1:300159702-300172190 GCF_018294505.1 Triticum aestivum | reverse complement strand
GCGAAGATGCAAATATAATGTTCTAAAACTTAAATGGCAACTGAATGGTTATACGAATAAATGGCCCAGCAGGCCAGCTTTGATGCTGCAGAAGATTGATGTTCCTCTTCTAGTTCTTACTTCTTAGTCATGCGCCATCAACATGTGTGCAGGATCTTGAAAATCAGCTTCACATGTATATATCCCTTTTGGTTTGCTAAACCACCTGATCCCTGTTTTCACCCTTGGTACTAACTCTGATTTCAGTTACATGTTAAATCAACATGTTGGTTGTCATATGTGGGATTTGTGTAATTTTTGTTACTGATTATTATTTCCATGTGCATGTGCTATTTTCAAATTGTTCCATTGATTTATCAAATTGTTTAGCTCTTGTTCCAAGTGCTCAATTTCAGTTCCCCTTTTCTTTGTGATGCACAGCCCTAGTTTCATGTTATCTTGTTGTTTTCACAGGTTGCTACTGGTCTAAGTTTCACTGTGATACTTACAAGGAATGGGCTAGTGTATACATGTGGAAGTAACACACATGGCCAGCTTGGTCATGGTGACACTACAGACAGGGCTGCTCCAAAGATTGTTGAATTATTCAAAGGTCCCAGTCCAGTGGTGCAGGTTGCAGCTGGTGCAAGCTATACATTTGCTGTGACTGATGATGGGACAGTTTATTCTTTTGGGTCTTGTACTAACTTCTGTCTTGGACATGGGGATCAGCACAATGAACTTCTTCCACGTGCAATCCAATCATTTCAGAGGAGGAACATTCTTATTGTCCGTGTATCTGCCGGAGATGAGCATGCTGTAGCTCTTGATGCGCTGGGATATGTGAGTATATTGTTCAATGGACTTTCAACTATCTTTCGTGACTTATATACACTCCGGACAGAAGTAAAGGTCGGATTTTTCTCTCCAGGTCTATACATGGGGTAGAGGCTACTGTGGAGCATTAGGTCATGGTGATGAAAATGATAAAACTAGCCCAGAATTGATTGTCGGCCTGAAGGGTCAAGTTGCTGTACAGGTCCGTTGAATTTGTTTACACCACTTTCCTCCTGACTTCACTAAAGCATCGAAGAATATATTTTTTATACTTGATTTGATCAAATTATCTAGCTGTGAAAAAGTAGTGTTATGCATTTTTTTTGGAAGAAGCTCCAAAGTGATATGGGACTGAGGTTGCCTGTTGCAACTACTTAACTCATCCCACGTGTTAAAGAAGGAAGAGCTATGCCGGAAATACCTGCTAGCTCTCGGTACCACCCCCCCTTGTTGTCTGACCATTCAGTGGTATGGAGATATGTGCAACATTTAGTACAGCAAGTTGTATTCCTCACATATCCCCCTTCTTTGATATTGAATATTCCTTTTTAATTGCGCCGTGGGCCCTTGCTCATAATGTATTTGTTAACGTATGATCCTCAAAACCAGGGTTCAGTGGAGACCCCCTTTTAGTTGTTCGCCAGGGGCTAAAAACAATCCCAAAGTTCTAGGCTCCATGCATCAGTGTCTGGTACTTGATGGAGGCAGCAGCCCTAGTCAGGGCACTAGAGCCATAGTCAAAAAGTAGTTGATGGAAGCAGCAGCCCTGGTCAGGGTGTCAGAGCCATAGTCAAAAAGTGGCACTCTATTGTCGTGCCAGTCTGATCAGCTGCCCCCTTACCGTGCGGGGTATCGCGATACCGCCTTGCGACAGCATCATCATTCCCCTAAAATACGTAGCATGTGGCGGGATACGGTCGAGAGCCTGCTTGGCATTTAATGCCTGGTCGGCCATGCTCCTACTTTGCATTAAATGTGCCGCGGGCAAACTCACTTTTACCCAACCCAGCCGCTTGAGCCCAGGGTAGCCATGCTCGGAGGCTTTGGCCGTGCTCGGTAACCTGGTGGTGCTCGAATACATGGAGGTGCCACCGCTCATTTAGCTGTGCGAGGTGTTATGCTCGGAGCATTTCTTCAACTCTTGTGAATGATTTATGATTTGCTTGATTGTCTCATAGCATAACTCGGAGCATTTCTTCAACTCTTATAAATGGTTAATGATTTGCTTGATTGGCTCGTAGCATAACTGGACGAGGCCAAGCTTCAACATATTTTTGGGAGGCCCATTTGGTGTGCTCGGGAGAAGGGGGGGGGCTGTTTTTGAGTACACCGACAATATTTACCACCGCGCATGGCAATATACACCAACCTCCATCTACTTTTTAGACTATTCATAGTGGGAGTAATAACATAGTTAGTAACATGCATGCCACATAGACAAAAAAGATGACGTGGCAAGTAATTAAAGAGGAGAGACAAATGGATTAACATAAGAGCATGGTTAATAGTATAGCCAACAACAGACTATAAGGCCTTCCACTATGTAGGCCAAAAGCGGTGCCAAATTCACTTTTTACATATTTGGCACCGGTGCCCTACGTTGCCCAGCCGATGCCAAACAAAATATTCAGGGCATCGATGCCTCTACTTGCTCCGGTGCCACATTCCTTGAGGCAATAAACTAAGCTCGTCATTGTACTTTCTCAAGCAAAGCAACAGCCGGAGACACAGGCTTGGGCTGATCTATTACTACTTTATACATATGTGGGGTCAAGTTGGAGTCGATGCCAAATCCTCCACGCCGTGGGAGGGGTGCTAAATTTCTCTCATTTGGCATGGATATGTACGTGGGATACTTTTCAGAACTTTAGCACCGAGCACATAGTGGAGGGCCTAAAGTTGCAATGTCACATATAGTCAACCTAATTGCCTACATGTATAGTAGTTAGTTGCTAAGTAGTACTATTTTTTAATGCATGGCCCACTTCACACTCTCACATTGTTTCTTGGAGTTTGTTGCAGCCGGCTGTTAATCTAAATCCCGCTTCACTTCTCTCTCATCCAACTCAGCAGAAATATAATAATTTAATCCTTGCAGCCTGCTGACTGTACCTTATTATACTTGCTCTAATGTGTTACCATCACATAGCGCTTCCCAATGAAAAATGATTACGAAGTAATAAATGAAGGTCTCTATGTCATCACACATATGACACTACCCACTATGGAAGTACCCCCTTCGTTCACAAATATAAGATGTTTTGGATATTTCAATGTGGACTACATACAGACAGAAATGAGTGAACAAACACAGTAAAACGTATCTACATTCGATTCAGAAAGAAGTTAAGAGCATCTTATATTTGTGAACGGAAGCCGTACTAACATATAGACTAGTAACATATGCATATTACTAGTCTAAGTTATTCACCACTATGACCAGCCTTAGGGCATCTGCAAAGTGGACCCTTAAATCGCCCGCATACATCCGGACCTCGCTGTCCAGATGCAGTTTGCCTTCCAACGCCGCCCCGCATCGGTCCGCGGATTAGTCCGCTTGTCAAACCGCTGCCATGTAGGACCACGAGTCTCCGACACCCCCGGCCCACCCAACCCCGCGTCTCCATCCCTTGGGGGGCTTTGCAGGAGTCCGGACCGCTGCCATGTAGAACTCCGAGTCTCCGACACCCTCGGGCCACCCAACCCCGCGTCTCCATCCCTTCCCTCTTTCTCTACATCCGCTTCCTTCCTCGCCGCCGCCGCCGCTCTACGCCCCTGTCACTGGCCAAGCCCTCTCTGGACCTCCGCGACCTCCTCTGCTCCCGCCGCTTTGCCTATGCCGTTGGTCCATAACTCTCATCCGTTTGCCACACAGGTACCATCTGCCCCTACGGGGGTCACCACACCCGACAAGTGTTTGGTGAAATACCCATGCTAATTTTTTTGACCATTTGAGGATTCAAGAGTACTTATACGAGCACTCGTTGAGTTGTCTGACACGAAGGATTATGCGGATGAAACGGCGATGATGCAGGCTGTCCTTGCAGACGCGGAGTGTGCGGAAGAGCATGTTCTCAATTTCAAGGGATCAATCAAGGAGACAAGGATCATCAAGCGTTGAACCGGAACAGGGAATGGGGCCATTTGATGCCGATGGACGACTACTTTGCCCTTGATGCCTTACTTGCGGACAATTTTCGCCGGCACTTTCAGGATGCGAGAAAATGTCTTTGATCCCCTCGACAATGGTCTCCGGTCCTACAATGATTATTTCATCTCGAAGAAGGATGTCCTAAGAAGAATTGGATTCTTTGGTTACCAGAATTGCATGGTTGCATTGCGGATGCTTGCATATGGCACGACCGTAGATTCATGGGACGAGTACCTCCGGATGTCTGAGAGCACATGTGGAGATGCCATGGTTAGATTCGAAACTGCTGTAAAGACGATACTGCGTGCACGACAAGGAGACGACGGCCAAATCCAGCCGTCTGCTTCACTTTACTGTTGTGCATGGATGAGTTGATCTGCGTTGTCGTTCAGGAATCGTCCACACACCATCGTGTGTATAGCAGCGCGCGGTTAGATTTGTTATTGCAGTGGTTGAGGTGTTTGGACCTCAGTACTTGAGAGAACCAACTGTCGCTGACACCGAAAGGATCTTGGCAATGTTGGAAGCAAGAGGGTGGCCAGGTTTGCTCTGATATCTTGATTGCATGCACTGGAGGTGGAAGAATTGCTCAAAAGCTCTACAACAACAACAACAACAAAGCCTTTAGTCCCAAACAAGTTGGGGTAGGCTAGAGGTGAAACCCATAAGATCTCGCAACCAACTCATGGCTCTGGCACATGGATAGCAAGCTTCCACGCACCCCTGTCCATAGCTAGCTCTTTGTCGATACTCCAATCCTTCAGGTCTCTCTTAACGGACTCCTCCCATGTCAAATTCGGTCGACCCCGCCCTCTCTTGACATTCTCTGCACGCTTTAGCCGTCCGCTATGCACTGGAGCTTCTGGAGGCCTGCGCTGAATATGCCCAAACCATCTCAGACGATGTTGGACAAGCTTCTCCTCAATTGGTGCTACCCCAACTCTATCTCGTATATCATCATTCCGGACTCGATCCTTCCTCGTGTGGCCACACATCCATCTCAACATACGCATCTCCGCCATACCTAACTGTTGGACATGTCGCCTTTTAGTCGGCCAACACTCCGTGCCATACAACATTGCGGGTCGAACCGCCGTCCTGTAGAACTTGCCTTTTAGCTTTTGTGGCACTCTCTTGTCACAGAGAATGCCAGAAGCTTGGCGCCACTTCATCCATCCGGCTTTGATTCGATGGTTCACATCTTCATCAATACCCCCATCCTCCTGCAACATTGACCCCAAATACCGAAAGGTGTCCTTCCGAGGTACCACCTGGCCATCAAGGCTAACCTCCTCCTCCTCACACCTAGTAGTACTGAAACCGCACATCATATACTCGGTTTTAGTTCTACTAAGCCTAAACCCTTTCGATTCCAAGGTTTGTCTCCATAACTCTAACTTCCTATTTACCCCCGCCCGACTATCGTCAACTAGCACCACATCATCCGCAAAGAGCATACACCATGGGATATCTCCTTGTATATCCCTCGTGACCTCATCCATCACCAATGCAAAAAGATAAGGGCTCAAAGCTGACCCCTGATGCAGTCTTATCTTAATCGGGAAGTCATCGGTGTCGACATCACTTGTTCGAACACTTGTCACAACATTATCGTTTCTTTCCTTGATGAGGGTAATGTACTTTGCTGGAACTTTGTGTTTCTCCAAGGCCCACCACATGACATTCCGCGGTATCTTATCATAGGCCTTCTCCAAGTCAATGAACACCATATGCAAGTCCTTCTTTTGCTCCCTATATCTCTCCATAAGTTGTCGTACCAAGAAAATGGCTTCCATGGTCGACCTCCCAGGCATGAAACCAAACTGATTTTTGGTCACGCTTGTCATTCTTCTTAAGCGGTGCTCAATGACTCTCTCCCATAGCTTCATTGTATGGCTCATCAGCTTAATTCCACGGTAATTAGTACAACTCTGAACATCCCCCTTGTTCTTGAAGATTGGTACTAATATACTCCGTCTCCATTCTTCTGGCATCTTGTTTGCCCGAAAAATGAGGTTGAAAAGCTTGGTTAGCCATACTATCGCTATGTCCCCGAGACCTTTCCACACCTCAATGGGGATACAATCAGGGCCCATCGCCTTGCCTCCTTTCATCCTTTTTAAAGCCTCCTTCACCTCAGACTCCTGGATACGCCGCACAAAACGCATGCTGGTCTCATCAAAGGAGTCGTCCAGTTCAATGGTAGAACTCTCATTCTCCCCATTGAACAGCCTGTCGAAGTACTCCCGCCATCTATGCTTAATCTCCTCGTCCTTCACCAAGAGTTGGCCTGCTCCGTTCTTGATGCATTTGACTTGGCCTGCTCAAAAGCTCTACAAATGGAAGAATTGCCCAAAGCCCTACAAGGGCAATTTCAGAGCCATGTTAAGAAGCCCACCATCATTCTTGAAGCAGTTGCATCACATGACCTCTGGATTTGGCACTTACTTTGGCATGCCCGGTCTCACAATGACATCAATGTGCTGTAGCGGTCTCCATTGTTTGCTAGTTTGACTGAAGGGCAAGCTCCTTGCAACTATACAGTCAATAGGCATCGGTACAACATGGGTTACTATCTGGTCGACGGTATCAATCCTTCGTGGACTACGTTCGTCAAGATCTATGATGCAGTTGGTTAGAAAAGAGCTCACTTTGCCCAAAGACAAGGAGCTAGAAAGGATGTGGAGAGGGCATTTGGAGTGCTCCAAGCCGGTTTTGCAATTGTTTGTGGACCTGCTAAACAATGGGATCGGGAGACCTTGTGGGAGGTGATGACATGTTGCGCGATCATGCACAAGATGATGGTGGAGGATGAGGGTGAAGATGTTGCCGGAGGTCTGGAATTTGAGAACATGGGTGATCCTATCCAACTTTCAGATCAGAATCCGGCCACGTTTGATGAGTTTGTTCAAATGCATCAACAAATTCGGCATCGAGCAACTCATGAGCAGCTCAAGGAAGATTTGATTGAGCATATGTGAGTGGTTAAATGGACAACTCGAGCATATGATCGAGTTGAATTCAAGTTTTAACTATTTTATTTGAAAACTTAGTTGGATTGTACTCCCTCTGTAAACTAATACAAGATCAGTGATCTAAAAGATCTTATATTAGTTTAAAGAGGGAGTAATATTTAAATTAAAAGTACTGTTGCATTTGAATATTTTCATTCATCGAAGATTTGATATGCTTTTATTTTGAGCTTGCGGACTCACCGGCCCATTTTCCGGGGCGGCTTTGGAGATGCCCTTAGCTTCTTTTGCAGAAGAATCACAATACTGCATTGGAGATGCACTTAGCTTCTTTTGCAGAAGAATCACAATACTGCATTTAATGAGAGAAGGTCGGACATTGTACTTAAAAGTAGCAGGAACCAAAGCAACAACTACTAGTAGCAGACCTCAATTAGTGTTCATATTTTGTATTTAACACTAATTTAGACTACAAAACAATCACAAATAAAGTTGAATCTATTTGAATTTCTTTCTAGTCATATTACTACTAATAAATTTAATAGTGTAGCATTCATAAGTCCATGTTGAAAGTAGAAAATGGTTCCAAAAATTTACATTTCTGGAACCAACAAATTTTTTGAGTTTTGAATCTCGCAATATAGGTCTTTTCCAATTCGTCTTATAGTCAGGAGAGTGATGTTTGAAATTTGGTACATAATCCATATTTAGTTAATCATTGAGGAAACCATTTAGTGAAACATCAAAACTATTGGAGCATCTGCACCAATTCATTTAATGGATGTTTGACTGTATGGACAAGTTTCAGCATCTTCTCCTTATCCTATCTGTCGGGAATCCATTAGTTGCAACAAGAGACCTGCTGGGGAGTAATTGTTTGTCAGATGTATTCCCTTTCGTATTCGTATATAACTGTCCAGGTATCGAATTATGTCTTACTTTATGCACGAATCAGAAAGTATCTCAGTGCAGTCCAGATTTCATGGGCGGCATTTACCAGCCGGTTCCGTACGTGCCCGTCCAGTGCTATGCTCGGTTTAAAGTTCATGCAAAGCATAAGACTGAAGTTGCATGTTCTAATGAAAATGTTGTTACCTGCCCATACTTTTACCAGCATAATTACACCAGTTTCATATGTTTTTGTGTTCGTGAATTTGGACAGGTATGCGCAAGAAAGAGAAAGACCTTTGTTCTCACTGATGAAGGCTCAGTTTTTGCATTTGGATGGATGGGCTTTGGGAGTTTAGGGTTTCCTGACCGCGGATCATCTGACAAAGTGATGCAGCCTCGCGTTCTTGACAGCCTGTCTAGTCATTATGTCTCTCAAATAAGCACTGGACTATACCATACTGTTGCAGTGACAAATAAAGGTATCGTGTTTGGTTTTGGAGACAATGAGCGGGCACAACTTGGGCAGGAATTCATTCGTGGGTGTTTGAAACCTACAGAGATAATGTTCGACAAAAGTAGTATTGAAGATATAGCCATTGCAGCGCCTAGCGGATAAGTTCAATGCCAAGATTGCCATTATACAAAAGTGGCGATTGCAGCCCCTGTCGGGTATATTCAAGGCTGAGATTACCATCTTATAGTCAATAATAATGAGCATATGTTTTCATTTCCGTAACTGTATTTTGTACTTAGATTTTTCAGTGTTCTGTGAGAATTTGAGTAAACAAGAGATGTGCAGAAATGGGAAGTGTTGTAGTTAAAGGAGCATATAGTAAAGTAATTTGGCAAATGTATTAAATACTTGAACTTGGCATGGTTTTGTGTATAAAATTGTTGGTGTGATTAACGTTTCCCATTTTATTTCTTTCCTTTTGTTTTGCTCTATCTACTGTTTGAAGCCTTTTTTTTTGAAACATTGCTTGATATCTTGATTCTCTTGCCTGAACTGCTTACCATGATTTGACGTGTGCGTTGGTGTGTGGTAACGGAAGAAGTGCGTGATATTATACGTGTACACTACAAGGGAAGATATGGCACGAAATTGCCATATTTTCGTTGCTTAAAGGAGGAATTTGTGCTACTAGTTGCTGGGGCAACCCATATTATCTCTCAATTTTCTTTTGTGATTTCTAAAATATATAAAACAATTTATGCATGTCAAAAATTCCATCCAATAACTTCATTTGTGACCTAGATAAGAAGTAGACAAATTTATATCGTGTGCAGATGTATGTCAGCAAACACAAAGCAGTAACGCCGAGGATTATGGATGATGAGTAGATGCTAAGATATGGATGTATGGGTGGATCCCTATTCTTTATTATTATTACTATTTTCAGGGAGAAAAAGAGTTTATAGATCAAGCACAAAACATATATGCATTACATAATTCAGTTACCTCACAAGGCCCTAATCGAAGCCACACAACAGCGCGCTTCCCCTTTCTGCTGAAATTTGCTAAAAAATGATTCACATAGTTTTGCTCTCTCTAACGTGCTTGATTACAAACTCTCTTTCTGAAGATGTCTGTTGATTTCATGAACATGCAAAGATGTATCATCACCGGCAGCTTGTATCATGTGTGCCAATTGAAGGCAAGTTGGACTGCACCACGACGGGTTACGATGTTCACTGGATAGCTAGAGCTAAGCCCTCCATGCTCAGATTCCAATGGCGAGGAACACTGCTGCAACTCTCGGTAGGATGAGAATATGGGTGCCCCAAAGCACATGACATCGGAGGCGAGGGACACCACATTTTAGAGTTTGGCCAGGAGCTAAACACTCATGATCATCTTTGTATGCATGACGATGTAATGCAATGATGCGATGGTTTTTTACCCAGGTCCGAGCCACTGAGAGGTGTAACACCCTATGTTATGCTGTCGATATGTATTTGAATACAATGAATGAGCTAGGGTCCTTTGCTCCGAGGTGCTCGAGGAGGAAGAAAACATGTTCCTTGTTGGCGTGAGTAGCTAAATGTAGCGCCCAAGATGAGATTCTATCCCAATCACGTGATGAATACATGATAGGGGCACAACCGTATTTTGAGCGCATAGCAATGTGGATATCATTACAACATACCATGTACTGAATAGACGAGAATACCATATAAAAGCTTACACTCGCCACAAGTTACAACATGAATACATCAATACATAGCAATCATCATACAGAAGAGCAGGACCCGACTACAGATGAAATCAAAAGAAAGGAAGAGCGACACCCACCCTGCTAAACCCAGGTTCCCGACCCAGAATCTATCCCTTGATCGAAGAAGAAGCAGAAGAAGAACTCCAAAACAAGCATGCATCGCTCTCGCGTCAGATCATCGCATTACCTGTACCTGTTGTTGTAGTAATCTGTGAGCCACGAGGACTCAGCAATCTCATTACCATAGGCATCAAGACTAGCAAAGCTTAATGAGTATGGAATGGATAAGTGGTGAGGTTGCAGCAAGCACTAAGCATTTGTATGATGGCTAACTTACGAGTACAAGAGCAAGACGAGTAACTACGCATAACGGTCGCAAACTATTAGTGATCAATAAGTGATCCTGAACTACTTGCGAGTCAAACATAACCCCACCGTGTTCTCTTCCCGAACTCCCTCAAAAAGAGACTATCACGGTTACGCACGCAGTTGGTGTATTTTAATTCAAATATGGTGTCAAGTTCTCTACAACCGGATATTATAAATTTCCAATCTACCACATAACCGCAGGCATGACTCTCGAAAAGATTAAACCCCGCAGGGGTGTCCCAACTTAGTCCATTATAAACTCTCACGATCCGCGGAGGAAAATCTCCATCTCGGGACAACCTGATCAAACTCGGAATCACGGTGCACAAGACATTTCGACAATGGTAAGACAAAACCAGCAAGACCTTTCGACCTACTGACACCCTGATAGGAGCCACGCGTATCTCGTCTCAGGCCACGATCAGACGGGACAAGTTACGAGTAAAACCAATCCTCGAGTTTCCGTGGTGGCCCTGCAGGCTGCCCGGTTTGGACCAACACTCATGAAGAGCACTGCCCCGGGTTGTTGATTAATTATCCTCGGGTGCTAGCCGGTCCCTATGCAAGTTTTAGTTGTTATTAGACAAATGGTAAAACAAAAGTTGGGCCTTGCTGGAAGCACTAGTAGAAAAAGGGCCTAATGTGAAGCACATTAGTCCCGGTTTCTAACAGAACCGACACTAATGTGATCATTAGTGCCAGTTCCAACGGCTAGGGGGACGGAGCTCATTAGTACCGGTTCGTGGAGAACCTTTAGTACCGGTTCTTGCCACGAACCGGTACTAAAGAGGCTGTGGCAGGCTGTGGTCAGGCTGGGGCCCCACCAGCACCTTTAGTACGGGTTCATGCCACAAACCGGTACTAGAGGTTTCTAGTTGATTCATTCTGCAACGGTTTTTTAGTCCCACCTCGCTCCGCGAACAGAGTTTTTACCATCTTAAATATGTTACATCTCAAACTATCACAACCACGTGGTCTTCATTGAACTCTATGTCTAGAATTTGTGGCCACAATATGAGTCTTCTCCGGTTTCTAAACCGGTGAGGACTCATATTGACAATTCAGATTGTACACAAAAAGATCATTGATAATCAATGTATTTTTATGTATTTCTCTGTAGCAGTAGTGCGTTTTGGCTGAAAGGCTGTACTGATCAATGTATTTTTATGTATATTTTTACATGTTTACACAATCTCTTTCGAAGTATCAGGGTTTATAAGCCCTGAGTGCAGAGACGATGAAGGAGAGACGCAATGCTCACCTGCACGTTGCTTAGCTTTAGTATGCATGATTCAAGGCCACGTCATCAACTTTCAACCCTTTCTGGCATCATTTGCTATTTTTCATTCATTTACTGATTTGTTTTGAGACCTAAATGACCGTGAAATTGATAAGCACTTTAAAATGAACTCTGAAAAGGTTGAAACTTGGCATGGTATCATCATTTCACCCGCATAGCGTGTGCAAAAAAGTGGAGAGGGTTATGGCAAAAACTGGACGCACTTCGTGTACAAACTGCACAATCTCTTTTGAAGTATCAGGGTTTCGGACGAAAACTCATCTGTTACACCGGCTATTCAAAATTTTAATAAATTATTACAACTCCGGACTTTTTTGCGTTCAGATGCACAATTCAAATCCATGCCATCAACTTTCAACCCTTTCTGGCATCATTTTCTTATTTTGATGCATTTACTGATTTGTTTTGAGACCTAAATGACCGTGAAATTGAAAAGCACTACAAAATGAACTCTGAAAAGGTTGAAACTTGGCATGGTATCATCATTTCACCCGCATAGCATGTGCAAAAAAGTAGAGAGGGTTACGGCAAAAATTGGACGCACTTCGTGGACAAGCTGGACAATCTCTTTCGAAGTATCATGGTTTCGGACGAAAACTCATCTGTTACACCGGCTATTCATAATTTTAATAACTTATTACAATTCCAGACTTTTTTTTTGCATTCATATGCACAATTCAAATCCACGTCATCAACTTTCAGCCCTTTCTGGCATTATTTGCTATTTGGATGCATTTACTGATTTGTTTTGAGACCTAAATGACCGTGAAATT
>NC_057798.1:300158160-300159382 GCF_018294505.1 Triticum aestivum | reverse complement strand
CGAAAACTCATCTGTTACACCGACTATTCAAAACTTTAATAACTTATTACAACTCCGGACTTTTTTTGCGTTCAGATGCACAATTCAAATCCATGTCATCAACTTTCAACCCTTTCTGGCATCATTTGCTATTTTCGATGCATTTACTGATTTGTTTTGAGACCTAAATGACCGTGAAATTGAAAAGCACTACAAAATGAGCTCTGAAAAGTTTGGAACTTGGCATGGTATCATTATTTCACCTGCATAGCATATGCAAAAAAGTAGAGAGGGTTACGGCAAAAACTGGATGCACTTCGTGTACAAACTGGACAATCTCTTTCGAAGTATCAGGGTTTCGAACGAAAACTCATCTGTTACACCGGCTATTTAAAATTTTAATAACTTATTAATTACAACTCCAGACGTATTACCAATTTGAATATAATGATAAAACACACTAATATTAATATTAAACATAAGAAAAAATAATCATTGAAAAATCTATTTTTAAAGTTAAGTTATTCACGAACTAGTGATTCACACAAATTTCAAATAATTCAAATTTAAACTATTCAAATTTTTTGTACCTAAAGCAAAAATATTCACAAAGAAACTCTAAATACAGCAAAAAACTACTCAGAAATAAATAGAAGAAAATATATAAAACACGAAAGAAAAAACTATATAAAAAATTATTTTCGCGCTGCCTAGTGGGCCTGCTCGGCCTTGGGTGTGGTTATGCAGGCCCATAAGGCCCAGCAGGCTCACAGGGCAGCGCGACAAAGTTAGGCCCAGAGGCCTGCATTGGAGAGGAGCTCGAAGGAGCAGCCGCGGCTGGTTTTATAAAGCAGTGCGACTGCCCTTCGCTCGGCGAGGTGGGACTAAACACTGTGCACCGCAGAACGGGAGCGCACCCTTTGTAGTACCGGTTCCTAGCTCCAACCGGTACTAAAGGGCGGGTCTTTAGTACCGGGTGGAGCCACGAATGGTACTACAAAGGGTAAGCTTCCTGCCGGTCGGGCTGCCAAATTTGACCTTTAGTACCGGTTCCTGGCTCCAATCGGTACTAAAGGCCTCCCCTATATAAGCAGCACTTACGAAAATTTCAGTTAGGTCATCTGTTCATCTATTCGTCGCGCCCATCCCCGCGCCGCCCCCATTGTTGTCGTCGCCGCCCCCGTCCATGCACCGCCCCCGTCCATGTTGTTGCCGCCCCCGCGCCGCCCCCCCGTCTGTGCGC
>NC_057798.1:300153508-300157662 GCF_018294505.1 Triticum aestivum | reverse complement strand
TGCTCGCCGGCGGCCTCTCTGTGCACATGCACACACACGCACACACACAAACACACACACACACACACACAAATGTTTAATGTTAAATGTTAGATTATATAAATGTTAGATTGTATATGAATTAGATCATGTTAGATGAGTTAGTTTTTTATACTTTTAGTTATAGATGAATTTATATTAATGTTAGATGAATTAGATATATATTAAATTTAGGTATATGAGGTTTGATCATCTAATTAAAATTTTAGTATATAGAACTAGCTACTTTATTTTTAGTAAGAAAATTAATAGAACTAGTTTAGTTTAATTAGTTGAATTAGTTGAACTAGTTAGTTGAATTAGTTGAGCTATACTTTATTTAGGTATATTTTTAGAAAGTGTTTAGTTGAATTAATTAGTTGAACTAGTTGAATTAATAGAACTAGTTTAATTAGTTGAATTAATATAACTAATAAGTGTTTAATGTTTCACCTATAAACATAGGAAATGTTGTCTGATGACAAAAACGATTTTATTATGTGCGAAAACTGCGAAGACCAATGCGGCTGTGCGACAGAAATTTTCTAGTTGATGATAGGCGCTTCAGCATCAAGCTGTATGAGACCTTCGAAGTGGATACAGTAAGTCACAACGATAAGTCTTTTTTCGTAGTTAAGCATATGCATGACTTATGCTTCATTTGCTTCAACTTATAATTTTAAATTTTCACTATTCTACTAGCGTATCCCCTGCCATGCAAGAATTTTTGTCTTGGATAAGATAGGTTTCAGTCCTAACAAAACTATGGAGGTAAAGAGAGTTTACTTGAAGACCAAGCATGGTTATACCTTCAACGTCAAATTATACAATGCAGACACCTACACCTATTTTGAATGCAAAACTTGGCAAGCACTATGCAAGGCTTATGCATTTGAGCCTGATATGTTTATCACCTTTGATATTCGTCCCGAAGATGATATTGAAGGTAACAGAGACATTTGGGTCGATGTGCAGACGCCTCCAGTTCTACCATTATGTGAGTTTCTCAACCATATTTATGTCTTCAATATTGTTTTTTCAAAAATAGTTGACAACTAATTTCTATTGACAGCTTATTTCCATTCAAGCAAACATGTCCAGCGCTTGGTAGACAGGACCGCCCACTGTCCCGGGGCTGAACTAAACTGCGAGGAGATAAGTCATTATGTTTCATGGCTTGAGGATCTTGATGCTGTCAAGAGAAATTATTTTCCTGAATTTTAAAATCTTAGTACTCAAAACGTGCGACCAATAGTGTTCGTATTGAACTACAGTCACAACTATTTAGGAAAGATGGTAAGATTTTTACTATTTTTCCTCACTTCATCTTTTGTATGCATTATTTTTCAAGCTAAACTTCATTGCTAAGTACAATGTTACTATACGATGTTCTTCAACAGGGACTCCCGATGACAGTTGTGCCTCAGTGGATTGGTACTAAAGGTCACATGTCAATGGTTAGCTTACGGCCAAGACATCCTACATTGCACATGAGTGCATTCAAGGTTTCTACAACCGAGGAATGCTTAATAGTGAAAGATTGGAGCAAAATTGTGAATGATCGCAGAGAAGTACTAGGGGGCAGCAATCAGAAGCGCAGCCCACAATTAGGAGACAGGTTCATCTGCATGCTCCAATATGATTAATCAGGAGAGCTATACATGTTCTATGCTATTTTACCTAAGAGAGAGCAGCAGGAGTGATTAGCATGCTCTTAGTACTTGTCCTCTCATGTCCGTGTTCTTCATCCTAAACTTAATCTCAAAGAGTGATTTGCTTTTGTGGTCTTATGAACGCTTATAATCATGACCATGTTGAACTCGATGATATCTTTCCTTCTGGTACAAGTGAATGTTTCTTCTTTAAGCTAGTATTGGTGGTGATTAGATAGCGGTAATGACTATGATGATTAAATAGTGGTAACGACGACTATGATGATTTTTAGCTAGCTAGTATACCATTGTTGGTGATGATATGATGCAATAGTTTTTATATTAATATGATGATGATGAGTTATTATATCATTTATGAAAGAAACCGCATATTAGGTTCAATTGGATGGATACTAGCTAGCTAAGTGATCAAGTATATGCCATATCCATATTACTTGCTCACCTAATATATATAAGTGATCAAGTAATATGGATATGGCATATACTTTGATCACTTAGCTAGGATCCATGCATGCATCCATTTGAAACTAATCTGCGGTACTTTCACCTAATGATTTAACAACTCATTATAATGTAAAACAATCTCTAATCTAAATTGAAAACACAAAATTAAATAAAAAATAAAAAATAAAACCAAAACCCCCCAAACATTTAGTACTGGTTGGTGTTACCAACCGGTAGTAAAGGTCTCCCCGCACCCGGCCCTAGCTCATGCCACGTGGTGGCACTTTAGTGACGGTTCGTGCCGAACTGGTAATAAAGGGGGGGGACCTTTATTCCCCACCCTTTAGTGCCGGTTACAGAACCGGCACTAAAGGCCCTTATGAACCGGTGCTAAATCTCGGTTCTGCACTAGTGAAGAGTTTGATTAAAATTGAACTATCAAGGGGGCCCATAAACCCCGACCATGTAAGGAACACAAATCAAGGAACATAACACCGGTATGACGGAACTAGGGCGACAGGAGTGGAACAAAATACCAGGCAAAAGGCCAAGCCTTCCACCCTTTACCAAGTATATAGATGCATTAATTAAATAAGAGATATTGTGATATTCCATGATATCCATGGCCAACATGGAACAAACTGCAACTGCACCTGCAACTAGCAATGCTATAAGAGGGGCTGAGCAAAGCGGTAACATAGACAAACAAGGGTTTGCTGGGATGGAGGAAATGTTAGAGGCTTATCATGGCAATTTGAGAGGCTTGATAAACAAGTGGTAGGTAGCGCTACATATCGATAGCATCGAGGCAACTAGCAAGCAAAGATAGTAGTGGTATCCAAGGTAATGTTCATCTTTCCTAAAATCTGGCTAGGAAGAAGATCGAGTCCATGAAGTAGACGGGCAAGCGTAGTCAAACGAATCCTCACATTGCAACGTAACCGGAACTATAAAGAAGAAGCACAACCAGAAAGAAGCAAACGACATGGTAAACAACCATCACATAAACATGGCATGATGCTCAACCAAGTATGATACATGTACGGTTTAAATAGGCATGACATGGCAAGGTGCAACAAACAATACTATAAATTAAGTGCAGCTCAATATGCAACGAGTTGCATATTGACGAATTCAATTATGTAGTTCGCTCTCGTTTGTGTACATGACAAGATTAAATGTTGGTTAACATGGAAAGAGGGTCAGCACAAGTGTAAACTAACTATTTAGGCAAGTTTAAATGAGGCCGGAAACAACAAACAACAATTTCAGAAAATCCCCATGTGCATATTTCGAATTTGGTACTGTTCTGCCCTAAACCATATTTTAAAGTTGTTAAACCGCAAAATAAAGTGCACCATGTTAACCCACACTCCAAACAAGTTACATATATAGTTCATTTAATTCGAAGCGCTTATTTAATTATGAAATAAACCATTTTAGCATGACATTTAGCAGATCAAATGCAAACAACATTTTAAACAGTTTTAACATGGATGAAAGTTGCACATTATGAAACTAGATGAAATTATACTCATTTTACATATATAAAACATTTTAATTCGATGCACGGTTGTGGAGTTATTAAATGCATGAAGTGCATGGGGTTTTCTGAAAATCTGGTCATCCTCTGGATAATGCTAAAATCGCAGATCTGGGAAAAAAACCTACACAGGCCGAATCTAAAACTTGAGCAGGCCCAACAGAAGGAAAAAAAGGAGGCGCTAGGGGTAGCTGAGCCTTGCTAGGGAGGTCCACTAGCGAGCGGATGACGCGTCTCGGTGGGGAAAACAAGGAGGAGACCAGGTGGGTCGTGGCGGCGGCTGGACAGGGGAGGATCCCTAGAAAATAGGGTTTGGTATGACTTGGTATCTGGTGGTCTTATGTAGGGAGGTTGGACTAGGTTTGGACCTTCCGATTGAATCGCACGGTCGAGAATAAATAAGTTAGGGGAGTTCACAAATAAACCGAAGATGTTTGGGGATGTCCGGGAATGGTTCAGATCCACTGGTCACAACT
>NC_057798.1:300093165-300153223 GCF_018294505.1 Triticum aestivum | reverse complement strand
TTAGACAAGAGAGAAAACGAAGTACCAGGTTGCAAGTGTGGTTGGTCTCGGAACAAAAAAACAAAGACAATGAGGAGAAGCGGGAACTATGAACGGATGCAAGTTTTAAAAATGACGACAACGGAGGCCGATGCAATGCGAATGATGCAATGATGAATGCAACAAACAAATAAAACACACGGCAACAACGAAACACCTAAAAGGCATCTGGAGCGTCGGTCTTGGCCTGTTACAACTCTCCCCCACTTACAAGAGATCTCCCCCTAGATCTAGGGATGAAAGTAGAAGAGGAAGACATAAATAAAGTTGCTTCTTCGACGAACGAGTGAAACCATGGACCTTGAGAGGTTGAACAACTTGAAAAAAAAGAATACAACTGAGCTGAACGAGATTGTAAGCACTCCGTTAGACAAGAGGAACAAGGAATACGATGAGAACCAAGAGCTCAAGGGACAAGATAGACTTTGAGACCACTCCGGTTAGAACAATATAGAGAAGGAATAAGAATGAAAGAATTCAGACAACACTCCGACTAAAAAGTGAAGGAATTTAACATGAACTTGACAAGATGGAATGATACCTCGAAGAGAGCATCAACACAAAGCCTTCGAAACAAAAGAAATAATGGAATGAAAGGAATAGAGAAGAACATGTAATTTGGAAGAGTAACATTACAAAGAAGGGTTGAACGAAGTTGTTGGAAAATCAACAACGAAAATAATAAGCTTGTTGTGGGGTTGTGGAAAACATCTCAAAACTAGAGGTGAAATTCTACCAATAACGAAAATAATTGCTTGCTTGAGATCAACGAAGAGATAAAACTTCTTTCGCCAAGATAGGAGAAAACTTGGATCATTGATAAGCACCACAAATAGCAACATTCCTTAGGGACGACTTTAGGTGAAATATAACCCAAGATAACTCCAACAAAGAAATTGCTCCGTTGAAAAGATCTCATGAACAAAGAGAAAATGATGGTTTTAAAATATCTCATTCCTGACAAGTTGTGAATCATGAAACACGAACTCATATTGTCAAGAATGACATAACACCACCTCAAAAGGTAAGGTAGAAAGAATTGCACTTCGACATGCAAGAAGAAGAATACTTGAGCTCCTCCAACAAGAATTTTGATGAAAACTTGAAGAATGAATTAAATCCTTAACAAATCACCATGTTGAGTCTTCATGAGAACTCCGGTAAGAAAACAAATGGTAGGAAGGAGTGAAGGTTGAAAAGAACAAGAATTGAAGCATTGCAATGATTAGATGGAGCTTCGCGGCGAGTTAACTGAGAGAGCTTGAACTCCAGAAACAAAAGATGAACAACTTAGAATCGAGAAATTGATATCATGAATGAACTCTGAAAGAAGGAATTAATCACTTGGACGAAACAAGAATAAGAATTATGTTATGCGTATCCTTCACCAATTTAAATTGATGACAAGCAACGGATTTGGCATACTACTTATTCTCGTTGAAAAGGATTGAAGAGAGATATAGAGCAAATTTGAGAAAGTCTTCAACGAGTGACCCGTAGAATTTTGGAAACAATGAATGAAATGATATGATAACAATGGAAGAGGAATCTTTAAGGAACCACCGTAAGATTTTGAAAACAAACAAAGAAAAGAGCATGAATCACTAGGAAGAATTAGAAAATGAATAAAGATACTTGAGGAAATTTAGATATGAGAGAACGAAAAGATCCCGAGCTGACTAGAGAATACTTGAACGATGCACCGGAAGAATTTGAGAACTAGATCAGAAAGTTGGAATGAAGAATTCTAAAATGATGGCCTTCGGCGGAATAAAATGGAATGAAGACATGAAATGCTTCAGATGGGTATGAAAAGAATTCTCATGATTGGAAACAGTTTGAGAGGATGGCATCAAGCTAGAACCACGATCTTCAAGAGAACGAAGCAACATTTGGAGGAAAACTCTTCTTCGGTCTTCAAAGCTGAGAATGACAATGAGAAATGCCACCAAAAATTGTTGAGACACTCAGGAACATTGAAAAAAGTCAGGTAAGTGAGGAAAATTAGAATTTGACAATAAGTCAGGAAAATTAGAAGTGTCAGGTAAGAATTTGACAATAAGTCAGGAACACCAAACTTTGAAAAGAATTTGACAATAAGTCAGGAAAATTAGAAGAGTCAGGTAAGATCATGGGAAAGGACCTATGGGTTAGGGGCCACTCAAAGAAACACCGTTGAACAATTTTAGAAGAGATATTGCACCGGTTGAATTAAGTATCTTGAATGAGGTATCAACCATGAAATAGTTTCAACGGATCTTGAATGGAAACGCGAATCTACAAGATATCTTCAGTTCTCCAGGATGATTAAATGGTGAGAGGCGAACGATTATGAGTTGCACCGACAAGGGAAAACATTTGAGCCAAGGAAAATAATATGATCAACACTGAAAGCTTGAATTGAATCCACCAAGCAAGAAAATGAGATGAAGAATGACGAACTTGAAACTACCTTAGCATCTTCATGAGAATCACCAGGTTAGAACATTGAAAGAAAATAATGGAGAGACTTCCCATGAATAAAATGGATACATGATTTGAGAATTTTGACTTCTTGAAGAAGGGTGGGAGGGTGAAAAATAAAGACAACTTGGGACAGATGGAACAAACACCACTGAGAAAACATAGAATTGATCTTGTGAATGTTGAAATGATCGGATCCACTTGAAGAGAAGCATGCAGGTTGAAAAGGATTGACAAGACAATCTCGATGACTAGAAGGATTAGCACTCCCATAAAAATATGAGAACTCTGCTTAGGACAAGCTATCGAGCAACACTTGACATCGAAGCAACTCAAATACCACAACCAAAACAAAATAAAGGATTTGGCATGCAGAATAGCTGGAACAAACATATGGCAGTGATTTTGTCCGAAATTTTTGTGGCGGGCCCCACACAGGCTCGATTGTATAGCACCGTCATGTACAAGGCAGTGCACATGACATAGGAAGGGTCCCTGAGCCATATCAAAGCTACACAAGGCTCATTAAAACACAATGAGACCACTGTAAAACCGACCGTGGACAGGCGGACCACTAGACGTCGAACCCCAATCTCATATCATGCATTTGTCGATAAGATATCCTGGTAACTACTTGAATTCCCACCTATGAACTCACGAAAGTTTTGGTTATGCAATCTGGTGTAACAAGTACAAGGAGCAAAATATCATCACACAACTGCCTCCTCAACACATAACCAAGAACCTCGGAAACTGTGCACCTCAGACCTTCAAAAAACATCCGATATACTAGCTGTGGCAATACATCTGATCGCTCTCCCCAGTACTGGATGGCGTCAAACTAGTCTCACCACAAAGAGTATAGAAGCATTTTCGATGTCGGCGCCCTCTGGTATTCCGGAACTGAAATGATAACAACTGTGATGAAAACACCTTGGAGCTCAACTCCCCGGGACACTGCCACAACCCCAAAATGTCAGGAGGCACCAAGAATAGAATTCCGTCACATCGATATCGCAATGATTCCAACAATACCTGTGTGATCATAAATAAAAAATATTGAGGGGAAAAGGAGTAGATTCAAAACCAACATCACAATTCCTCACTAGATCGACGAAGGGGCTGAGGAATAAAAAGGATTCCTACTCTTTGATATATAACTAGACTCAAAATAGTTTTTTTAGAGTCGACAACGGCAACAGTTTGATCAATCAAGGGGGCTCCTGTGGTTAGTAAGGCTCTAATACCAACTTGTAGCACCCAAGATGTGATTCTATCCCAATCACGTGATGAATTCATGATTGGGGCACAACTGCATTTCGAGCGCATAGCAATGTGAATATGATTACAACATACCATGTACTGAATAGACGAGAATACCAGATAAAGGCTTACACTCGCCACAAGCTACAACATGAATACATCAATACATAGCAATCATCATACAAAAGAGTAGGATCCGACTACGGATGAAATCAAATGAAAGGAAGAACGACATCCACCCTGCTAAACCCAGGTTACCAACCCGGAACCTATCCCTTGATTGAAGAAGAAGCAGAAGAAGAACTTGAAAACAAGCATGCATTACTCTCACGTCAGATCCTCGCATTACCTGAACCTGCACTTGTTGTTGTAGTAAACTGTGAGCCACGAGGACTCAGCAATCCCATTACCATGGGTATCAAGACTAGCAAAGCTTAATGGATATGGAATGGATAAGTGGTGAGGTTGTAGCAAGCACTAAGCATTTGTATGGTGGCTAACTTACGAGTACAAGAGTAAGAAGAGTAACTATGCATAACGGTCGCAAACTATTAATGATCAATAAGTGATCCTGAACTACTTACGAGTCAAACATAACCCCATCGTGTTCTCTTCCCGAACTCCCTCGAAAATAGACGATCACGGTTACGCACGCAGTTGGTGAATTTTAATTCAAATCTCATGTCAAGTTCTCTACAACCGGATATTATATATTTCCAATCTGCCACATAACTGCGGGCATGACTCTCGAAAATATTAAACCTTGCAGGGGTGTCCCAACTTAGTCCATTATAAACTCTCACGAGCCGCGAAGGAAAATCTCCATCTCGGGACAACCCAATCAAACTCGAAATCCTGGTGGACAAGACATTTCGACAATGGTAAAATAAAACCAGCAAGACCTCCCGACGTGCTGACACCCCGATAGGAGCCACACATATCTTGTCTCAGGCCACGATTGGATGGGACAAGCTACGAGTAAAACCAATCCTCGAGTTTCCCTGTGGTGGCCCCGTAGGCTGCCCGGTTTGGACCAACACTCATAAGGAGCACTGGCCCGGTTGTTGATTAATTATCCTCGGGTGCTAGCCGGTCCCTATGCAAGTTTTAGTTGTTATTAGGCAAATGGTAAAACCATAGTTGGGCCTTGCTGGAAGAGTTTTATTCAAATCAAACTGTCAAGGGGGGCCCATAAACCCCGACCATGTAGGAAACGCAAATCAAGGAATATAACACCGGTATGACAGAAACTAGGGCGGTAAGAGTGGAAAAAACACTAGCCAAAAGGCCAAGCCTCCCACCCTTTACCAAGTATATAGATGCATTAATTAAATAAGAGATATTGTGATATCCCATGATATCCATGCCCAACATGAACAAACTGCACCTGCACCTTCAACTAGCAATGCTATAAGAGGGCTGAGCAAAGCGGTAACGTTGCCAAACAATGGTTTGCTGGGTTGGAGGAAATGTTAGAGGCTTATCATGGCAATTTGGGAGGCTTGATAAACAAGTGGTAGGTAGCGCGACATATCAATAGCATCGAGACAACTTGCAAGCAAAGATAGTAGTGGTATCCAAGGTAATGTTCATCTTGCCTAAAATCCCGCTAGGAAGAAGATCGAGTCCATGAAGTAGACGAGCAAGCGTAGTGCTACTTCTTGAGCTTGCTTTGGCTTTTCCCTTGAAGAGGAAAGGGTGATGCAGTAAAGTAGAGGTAAGTATTTCCCTCAGTTTGAGAACCAAGGTATCGATCTAGTAGGAGAAAAACACGCAAATCACCAATACATGTACAAACAATCAAACACTTGCACCCAACGTGATAAAGGGGTTGTCAATCCCTTCTCGGTCACTTGCAAAAGTGAGATCTAATAGAGATAGATAAATAGAACTAAACAAAAGATAAAATATTTTTGGGTTTTTTGGTTTATAGATATGAAAATAAAAGATTGCAAAATAGTAGACCGGAAACTAATATGATGGAAAATAGTAGATCAGAAACTAATATGATGGAAAATAGACCCGGGGGCCATAGTTTTCACTAGAGTCTTCTCTCATGAAGGAAAATAATACGGTGGGTGAAAAAATTACTCTCGAGCAACTGATAGAAAAGAGCAAAGTTATGACGATATCCAAGGCAATGTTTATGCTATATAGGCATCACGCCCGTGTCAAGTAGACCGACTCCTGCCTGCATCTACTACTATTACTCCACACATCGACCGACTCCTGCCTGCATCTAGAGTATTAAGTTCATAAAGAACAGAGTAACACATTAAGTAAGATGACATGATGTAGAGGAATTAACTCAATCAATATGATGAAAACCCCATCTTTTTATCCTCGATGGCAAAAATGCAATACGTGTCTCGCTACCCCTACTTTGTCACTGGGTGAAATCATGCAAGATTGAACCCAAAGCTGAGCACCTCTCCCAGAAAAATCAATCTAGTTGGCCAAACCAAACCGATAATTCGAAGAGAAATACAAAGATACCAAATCATGCATATAAGAATTCATAGGAGATTCAAATAATATTCATAGATAAGCTGATCATAAATCCAGAATTCATCGGATCTCGACAAATACACCGCAAAAGAGTAATACATCGGATAGATCTCCCAGAACATCGAGGAGAACATGGTATTGAGAATCAAAAAGAGAGAAGAAGCCATCTAGCTACTAGCTATGGACCTGTAGGTCCGAGGTAGACTACTCATGCTTCATCAGAAGGGAAATAGAGTTGATGTAGATGCCCTCCGTGATCGAATGCCCCTCCGACAGGATGCCGGAAAAGGCCCCAAGATGGGATCTCACAGGAACAAAAGGTTGCGGCAATGAAAGTTGCATCTTATGAAACTAGATGAAATTCTACTCATTTTACATATATAAAACATTTTAATCCGAGGCACGGTTGTGGAGTTATTAAATGCATGAAGTGCAAGGGGTTTTCTAAAAATCTGTAATCCTCTGGATAATGCTAAAATCATTGATCTGGGAAAAAACCTACACATGCCAAATCTAAAACTGGAGTAGGCCCAATAGAAGGACAAAAAGGTGGCGCTAGGGGTAGCCGAGCCTCGCTAGGGAGGTCCACGGGCGAGCGAATAACGTGGCTGACCGAGGAGGAGGTCGAGGCGGAGGCGCGGGAGAGTAGAGGAGTCTGCGTGTGGCGGTGCGGTGAAGCAAAGCCCGACGAGGGTCTCCAGCGGCAGAAGGTGAGGACGGAGGGGTGCGTAACAAACGGGTCCGTCCGGGAACAGGGCAGAGGCGAGCTGGGCGTCGAGGAGCTGTAGGCCATGGCGACGGTGTGGTCCTGTTCAGGGAGAGAGAGATGCGAGAGAGAGAGAGAAAGGAGGAAGAAAGTGAGCAAGGGAAGGAAAGGAGCAGGACGAGGCCGGTCCTGGTCCTGGTCGCAAGTGACGGGGTTGCCGGAGGGCATGGCCTGTGGGTTCGGGATGGGAGGTGGACGAGGACAACGGGGTTTGGGCGTGAGCTCGCAGCTGAGCTCAGGAGCGAGCTCCTGCTCGGGATGGAGGTGGCTGCGGGAGCCTCCGGCGAGCTCCTCTCGCGCTCGAGGATGGAGGCCTGGGTGCTGGATGAAGAATTCGAGGAGTCGGGTGGTGGTTGTGGTTGGCCTCGACCCCGATGAGATCGAGCGAGGGTGTGACTGGAGTGGATCAAAGATGGATGGAAGTTGGCTCTGTGGGGAAAACGAGGAGGAGACCAGGTGGATGGCAGCGACCGCTGGACAGGGGAGGATCCCTAGAAAATAGGGTTTGGTCCGACTTGGTATGTGGTGGTCTTATATAGGGAGGTCGGACTAGGTTTGGACCTTCCGATTGAATCGGATGGTCGAGAATAAATAAGTTAGGGGAGTTCAATAAATAAATCGAAGATGTTTGGGGATGTCCGGGAATGGTTCAGATCCACTGGTCAAAACTGCCTGGTTCGGGTTCGGGGAAGTTTCGGACGAGCACGCGAGGGAGGGCGGGGGGTATGTGCACTATGTAGTGAGAGTCTGGCTTAGACAAGAGGGAAAATGAAGATCGAGGTTGCAAGTGTGGTTGGTCTCGGAATGAAAAAAAGACAACAAGGAGAAGTGGGAACTACAACGAATGCAAATTTTAAAAAATGACAACAATGGTGTGCCGATGCAATGCGAATGATGCATTGACGAATGCAATAAACAAATAAAACACACGGCGACAATGAAATAACTGGAAGGCATCTGGAGCGTCGGTCTTGGGCTGTTACACTAAAGCCCTAGCTCTATGGTGTGTGAGAGTGTGAAGAGTTTGAACCCTTTTCTACATGGCCATGGACCTTCTTTTATACATGCAAGGGGTTACCAGGGTGGCTAGTATAGTTGTATACCTACCGCATTACATGCGGGTATATGTGTTACCTGGAGCCTTGTCAGGAGGGCAAGACGCATGTCTTGTCACATTGCATGTAGGTGCAATCATCTTTACTATGACACATTGGAGGAGGGGTGTCACACACTTGGTAAAGAGGGGCGATGATTCACCAGAGTCTCCACCGAACTGCCACATAGTGGTATTTTCCGTGCTACAGCTCACCCAATCCACCGTAGGTTATGGTAGGCCTGTGATCTAGCCTCACCATCGTAGGCAGTGGTAGAGGCAGCTGTCATGCATGTTGGTCACATCGGGTGTCGTTGATAGGTTGTTGCCGGGGCAGCAATCGTTAACGGGCCGCTGATGCCGAATAAGCTATTGATGGGAGGAACCCGCACATAAGTTGCCGTGAAGAGGTCCCGACAACATCTTGGCCATGACGTTGTCAATGATGTCAGATGACTCTTCTTCTATGGTATAGGGTGATGGTCTTGTTAGTGAGTGTCTTCACAATGACTGCATCTTGAGGAGAAGTGATGCGGAGCATCCTACGGCCATCCCCATGGACCAACCTACGTCTCCCCAAGTGCCAAGTGGACCGATGACACGAGCACGTGCAAGAGCTCTTGAGACCGAGGTGACATCTCTCCTTAGTGATATTCCATATGACCCACGTGAGACATGGCTACTACCTAAAGCCGGAATGCTATGTATGATTAGGTATGGAGAACACCCTTTCAGAGATGCTCGTGATGATGGACAAGTCCCCAAGTGCATGGAAGAAGAGGACGGGCAAATGGAACCGGAGAAGTCCCCAGGACCTGGACAGCCGGCCCCAAGACTTGGACATCCGGCTAATGGAGCCTCAGCCGCAGCCGCGGCCCAGCAACCAGAGCTACAGGTCTCGGACATCTGGCCTGGCCCGGGACATCCGACCCAACTGCCCTGGACATCCGACCCGATTGCCCTGGACATCCGCCACCAGCCCGGAAACCCGGCCCTCCTTCACAAAATGCCACCGAAACCGGCCGAAGCTAGCCCGGACATCCGCCCCTAGCCCGGACATCCGGCCCGACGGTAAGGCCCAAATATTGGGCCCAACACCCGGACATCCGGGCCCCTCTGTGTGCGCATAGTAACGGGCCGAGGCCCATGTACCCCCTTCGCCCCTAGACTATATACACTCCTACTCTACCTACGTTTTAGGGTTTGCATTATGATAGCTCATTTTAGAGATAGAGGTTTGGTCGTCCACTTGTACCCCTACGCCTTTGGAGATCAAAGCCTCCTAGGAGAAGATCCCCCAAGTGGATTCAAGACCCCGTCTAGGGAAGATCCTATACGGATTCAAGACCCCATTTCCTCACCGATTAGGAATATCTAGCTACCTTGTATCCTCCTTTGTTGGATTTGGACCTTTGTATCCTCTCTATTTATGTGGATCTTGGCGGCGTCCTGGATATGGGGGGTATCCAGCCCTGCCTACCCACGGCCCACCACGTGGCACCATCGACGGCCTGGTATGGCCCAGCTTCAGCATCAGCAACACAAGACCCTCGCGAGGGGCCAAGCCTTGCGAGGCGGACGAGCCAAGACCCCCGAGGAAATCGGCCTCCTCAGGCTGGCTCTAGAGGGGCGGAGAGTTCTATGCAAGGTTTACCTCACGAGGTTCAGCTAACGTGACCCATGACTACCAAGGCCAGGCGGGCGCCAGGCGGATGCAGGCGGGCGCAGAGTGCAGGTTTCCTCTTTGGTGCAAAGGAGGTAAGCCACAGGCGCGGAGTCCCGAGGAATCAGCCAAAGGTTTCCATTTCGGTGCAATGAGACCAAGACTGCCAGGACGGCAGGACGGAGGTCATCAACGAGCCCACCGTAGCGTCACGACCAGAGGCTTTTCGCAGAAGAAGACTACTTTTGTGAGGATAAGCTGTACTACTTGTCCCCTTTCAAATCCGGCCGTTGTGGGATCCCTTCCCACCAACATTTGGGAAGAGGACCAAGGCCAGTATAAATAGGACTAGCCACCACCATAGAAAGGGAACAAGTCGAACTAGCTCACACCACACCAGCTTAATAATACCTCACCTCCTGAGGCCAGTTCATCCACTGTACTAGTTCATCCTCAGCCCTTCGAGGCAATCCACCAAAACGCTGGAGTAGGGTATTACACCGCAAGGTGGCCCGAACCAGGATAAACTGCTGTGTCTCTGTGTCTCTTTGAGCTTGACGCGCTAGGCTTAGGAGGATCGCGAGTAGGCAGGCTGGGTAGGTTGAGATCTCCGCACGCACCCTAGAGTTCGAACCTCTCAAGGGTTTGCGGATCCCATAATCCGACATTTGGGTGCCAGGTAGGGGTGCGTCGGATCCTCTCTTCCGTCGATCGATCCACCGCCACTCGAACACCTCCATGGCTGATGCACACCGAGCTCGCGCCGAGCGTCGGGCTGCAGTCGCCGCCCGCGTCGCTCAGACGGCTCCGGCGGGCGATGGCTGTGCTCGTCACGCTCCGTCTCCGGTGGCCAACACCGCCATGGGCCCTGCCAGCCACGAGCAGCAAGCTTCATCGCTGCGCCGGTCGGTGCACCGTGACGGGTGCACCGCTACTCTATCACTGACCCTAGCAGCTTCTTCATCCCACGCGCGTCGCAACATAGCGGATACGCAGGCCGCTCTGCTCATGGCGCGGGAGCTCCTTCGCTACCGCCCGGTTGGTGACCTCTACGAGGAGAGTCTCGAGCGGATTGCTGAGCTCGTCAGCATCACACATGGGGGCTCCACCGAACCAGCTCGCTCGCTGCCTGAGCAACCACCTACAATGGGTGACGTGGCGCACAGGGGCTCCTCCACCATCTCCGGCCTAGGGCACCATCATCGAGCCAACGCGTGTGGCGCCACGGCGCGACCCGCCTCGCCCTGCACCGGCTCGAGAGGACGTGAGCTGCTAGGTGGTGCAGCATCCACAAGGAGAAGCACGTGTGCTTCCAGCACCCCAGCACCAGGCCCGCGTACCGCCACAGGAGGTGGCTGTGTGTGCATGCACCAGGACCAGTTTCCACCCCCTCGGAGACCTCTGGTGGCCACGGCAGGATGCCGCGCGTTCACTCCAGAGCTCCGCAACATTGTCTGGCCAAGCAAGTTCAAGCCAGACCTGCCTCCACGCTACGACGGCACCGCCAACCCCGCCGAGTTCCTACAGCTCTACGAGCTAAGCATCGAGGCAGCCAACGGCGATGAGAAGATCATGGCGAACTGGTTCCCGATGGCCCTCAAGGATGGCGCACGTTCTTGGCTCCTAAACCTGACCGACGGGTGGGTTTCTTGTTGGGAGGAGATGCGCAACTGCTTCATCGCCAACTTCCAGGGCACTCGCGACCATCCGCCGGCCGCGAGTGACCTACGTCGCATCAAGCGGCGACCTGGAGAGACCCTGCAGAAGTATATCCAGCGGTTCAACAACGTTTGCCTCAAGATCCCCAAGGTGTCGGACGAGGCCATCATCTCAGCGTTTACTGATGGCGTCCATGATGTCAAGATGAAGGAGGAGCTCGCCATCCACGAGAAACGCTGCACCACTCTGGAAATGTTCAACATGGCGAACAAGTGCGCAATGGCTGAGGAGGGATGCCTCTCCCTCCTCGAGGTCCCCGATAATGATCCAGAAGACAAGAAGACCAAGACCAAGGACGTGAAGCGCAAGGGGCCAGCCGTGCTTGTGGCAGAACTAGAGACGAAGCACGGCTACGACCACCCCGAGTCATCCAAGAGAAACCTGCTGTTCTGCGTCTTCCACAACATTCACAACCACAACACCAATGACTGCCAGGAGCTCAGGGCCCTCCGTGACGGGCGCCTCGGTCAACGCCCCAAGTGCAACAATCGAGGCTACGGTCATGGGGGCGGCCAGGAGGAGGATGCTGGGACGGACGCGACCATTGTCAGGAGTGGCACGACCAGCCTCGCGAGGGTGCCTGCAGGGAGCAGCCTCGTGAGGAGCGCCCTCAGGGCAACACTGTTATGCCTCCTCTGCCTCCACCGCCAAGAAGGAATGAAGATCACCACCATGACGAGGGGGCTGGGGGCTTCCAAGAGCCTCGAGCCATCGCCTGCATCTTGGGCGGATCACAGGCCCCGGCTTACCGCCGCGTCTTCAAGCAGTTCACATGCGAGGTGAACGCAGCGCTCCCCAAGGCCGAAGCAACTCGCCCTCTCAGGTGGTCCAAATGCGCCATCACCTTCGACTCCTCAGTCGAGCTCAAGTGCACGGCCACTGCTAGCGCGCTCCCTATGCTCTGCTCCCCCGTCATCAGCAACGTGGTCGTCACCAAGACTCTCATCGATGGCAGAGCAGGGCTCAATGTTCTGTCTGTTCAGACGTTCGATAGGCTCCAAGTGCCATACTACCAGCTTCACCCAACCAAGCCATTTTCAGGAGTGACCGACGGTTCTACACACCCGATAGGGCAGGTTTGGCTCCCTGTCACCTTCGGGGAGCACAACAACTACCACACCGAGCTCATCGACTTCGATGTCAGCGACATCCGCCTGCCCTACAATGCCATCCTAGGGTACCCAGCACTGGCCAAGTTCATGGTGGCTACGCACCACGGCTACAACATCGTCAAGATGCCAGGAAGCGGTGGCATCATCACGGTCGCGTGTCAAGAGAAGGATGCGGTGTGCTCCCTCGAGCGCGCCTTCCAGGCTGCAGCGGTTGAGAACCCTGAAGACAAGGACGGCGCCCTCCCTCCTGAGGTTGCCCCCAAGACGAAGAAGCTGCAGCTGGGACAGGGGTCTCGTGAGGAAGCAACACTTGAGGCCGCCGCACTGAACCTCGCGTCTCCGGACGTGGCACCTTCACCCATCGCATAGGAAGGCGCGCCCACCGCCCCTCTCAGGCTGGGATCTGGGGCTCTCCTTTGGAGGGCCTCAGACCTAGCCAGGGTCGCAAGGGAGGCACTCGGGCACCATGTGGAGGCGCTCTTCAGAGCACGCTTCCCAGGAGAAGGCAGCAGGCGTGAGGCACCAGGTGTTCAGGAGTTCATCAACAAGGCAATCGAGGAGATTCAAGAAGCAAGGGTTCTGCAAGGCGATCATTGCCTGCCGCGTGGCGCAGCTCATTGCCTCGGCAAGGGTAAGGAGTTCCGCGTCTGCATCGACATTCTTGGGCTCAACAGGGCCGCGTCTCGGCAGCTCATCTGGCCGTCTCGTGTCGGCCGGTGCGAGGGTCCACCTCACGGCTACGTCTGCATGCCCTTCAGCCTACCGGGCGTGGCTGAAGCGTTCCAACACTGCATGAGGAACGCCCAGACGGCTTTTGAGGCCAGGCATCAGGCGGTCCTAGCGGAGATGGAGGAGCACCTTTAGGAGCCTCTCGGTCCCTCCGAGCCTCCCGAGGCTTAGCACCAGAGCGGCTCGTGAGGAACGACTCCAGCGATGCGCGTTTTTTGGCTACTTCAACACCTCTTCAGCAACGGTACCAGGTGACATCTCTCTAGTTCGTTCAGTCTGGGGGCCCCTCTCGGGCTGCATCATCCCCAGGCCGTGTGGGTCCGGCCCTACGACATGTATCGTTTTGCATTCACTAGGACTATCTAACCGTTTCTATGAGTTTACCTATGATTGTCACCCTATGACCGCCACCTCGCGGCCCCCCGCGTGTTTGTTGGATAGTACCTCCCCTGCATCGCTGCATGATACTCACGTCGGCACGACGCTTGTGCTCAGGTCCATCCTTGCAACGCTGATTAACCCAGGGATCGAGCTCTGGTTCGCGGCCCGCTTCGCGTACACCACTTCGCCAGGTCCTCGGGGCCTCTGTCTCACGCCCCGGGCTGCAGGCCCGCTCCGCAGGGGTTCCCGGTCTTTCCTGTGATCTAACCTGCAGGTTCATCTGGCAATGGGCCATGGGTCGGCTAGAACAACCACCATCTGGCCTCGCGAGTCGCTTGCATGTTAAAGGAGGGCCTCCTGAGCATCACGTCTCGGGAGCTCCTACTGGCTCTCCAGTCCTCACCCGCTGGCCTTGCCCACGGCATCGCGATCTGGCATACCAGCGGCGGCTGAGCTCGCTTAAGGGCCGGGTCCCAAGGACGTAGAGCACCTTGGCGAGCAAGGCAGGAAGGTGGCAAGTGCAGGCCGCGCCCAACGGTACCACAGACATGGGAGCGAGCATCATCTCCCTGATGGACCAAGGCACCAAAAGATAAGTCTCAGCTCGCTGTGGCACTAGTTTCGCTCCCCGCCCGCCCGCCTCGCAGTTCCATTTTGGCAATTCTACTCCCCTTTTCGATTCTCTGTGCAGCTGCTTGCATGCCAAGGGGGGCCTCGTGAGCATCGCGCCTCGCGAGCTCTTACTGGACCTCGGGCCGCTCACCTCCTAGCCTTGACCACGACATCGTGACCTGGCATACTAGCGATGGCTGAAGCCTGCCTGGGGACTGGGTGTTGTCAGCATAGAGCGCAGCCTAGGGAAAAGAAGCGAGCTCTTACTGGACCTCGGGCCGCTCACCTCCTAGCCTTGAACACTGCCTAGGGAAAAGAAAAGAGAGGAATTGTACCAAACTGGTATAAGCAAATTCATTACAATATCAAAAGAGGCAGCGTTGCTACTCAAGTACATTCCGATCCTTACAAAACCCCACGGGGGCTGATCTTCATTCCGCGCAGGGAAATCAACTACTAGGCCCTCCGGTGTCGCTGGCGACGCCGGGCAGCAGCCGTGGCCGCACTCCGGCCTCGGCGGGAGCTTGGCGGCATGTAGCTGTCGTCGCTCGACTCCAGAGAATTACTGGGCCCAGGAGAGTCGCCACTGCTGCTGGACGAAGCGCCGAAGGGGACAACGGTAGGTCCAGCCCCCGCCGCGGCGTCCCACGCGCCGTCTCCTCCGGGGCAGCATTCCAGCCGTTCGCCCTTCTCATTGAAGACCTTGAAAAACAGAGTGGCCGCACCATTGTACTCGAAGTGGATCGCCAGGGCTCCCTCTGTGTGGCAAGACCTAGCGATCTCGCCCCATCCTCGCGTCATGAAGACGTCTCCAGGGGGCACCACCTCGACTTCAGCTCTGGAGGCCAAACCGCGACACCCGGCGTGGTGCAGCCACAGCTTGACCGATCCCCTTGGAGGTAGCTCGCCGACAAAGAACCGCAGGAGTCGGATCCAGGTGTCGGGAGGCATCGCCACCCACACCACGAACTCGTGTGAGCTGCCCTTGGCATGGGTCCGTGGTGTGGTCGGCAGGGCAATGGCAACCCTCCCACCATCGTTAGTCACCACTCGATGGTGCACTCCTTCGTCCTGAGCACGAGCATATATGGGAAGAGGGAAGCTAGGCGGAGGCCTCAACTGCAAAGGCCTGGTCACCTCTCGCCCTACACTGGCATCGTGAGGAAGGTGGAGCCGCTTTTTCGGTGGGAGAGGATCGGGCCCCTCCCTAGGGTCCTTCCCCCTTTCAGCCGCAGAATACGTTTTGATCGGCGCCATGAGAGCAAGATGGAGAAGAGAAGAAGCAAACGGGAGCAAGACGAAAGAGAGATGGGCAGGGGCTCCGCCCGCCCGCACATTTATAGACAGGAGAAGGTAAACCGACTGCCCCCCATGATCTCCAGTAATGATGATTCTCTCTGCATGCATCATGCAGTTGTCTAGTCGAGCAGCTGCTGAGGCAGCATGGGGAAGCGGAGTCTCCTACGTCCCGTTAATCGCCACATGTCATCAAGGCCGCAGGCGGTTAGGGCCCGCGGCGCTCCACACTTGCCCTTTGGCTTCGCCTGGAAGCCAAGTCCGAGCGCGCCTTGGGCCCGGGGGCTACTGTCGGCGTCCTGGTTATGGGGGTATCCAGCCCTGCCTGCCTGTGGCCCATCACGTGGCACCATCAACGGCCTGGTACGACCCAGCTTCAGCATCAGCAACACAAGACCCTCGCGAGGGGCCATGCCTCGCGAGGCGGACGACGCCAAGACCCCCGAGGGGATTGGCCTCCTCAAGCTGGCTCCCGAGGGGCGGAGAGTTCTATGCAAGGTTTACCTCATGAGGCTCAGCTAATGTGAGCCATGACGACCAAGGCCAGGCGGGCTCCAGGCAGATGCCAGGCGGGTGCAGAGCGCAGGTTTTCTCTTCGGTGCAAAGGAGGCAAGCCACAGGCGCGGAGTCCCGAGGAATCAGCCAAGGGTTTCCAATTCGGTGCAATGAGACCAAGACCGCCAGGACGACAGGACGAAGGTCATCAACGAGCCCACCGTAGCGTCACGACCAGAGGCTTTTCGCAGGTGAAGACTACTTTTGTCAGGATAAGTCGTACTACTTGTCCCCTTTCAAATCTGGCCGTTGTGGGATCCCTTCCCGCCAACATTTGGGAAGAGGACCAAGGCCACTATAAATAGGACTAGCCACCACCATAGAATGGGAACAAGTCGAACTACCTCACACCACACCAGCTTAATAATACCTCACCTCCTGAGGCCAGTTCATCCACTGTACCAGTTCATCCTCAGCCCTTCGAGGCAATCCACCAAAACGCTGGAGTAGGGTATTACACCGCAAGGTGGCCCAAACCAGGATAAACTGTTGTGTCTCTGTGTCTCTTTGAGCTTGACGTGCTAGGCTTAGGAGGATCGCGAGTAGGCAGGCTGGGTAGGTTGAGATCTCCGCATGCACCCCAGAGTTTGAACCTCTCAAGGGTTTGTGGATCCCATAATCCGACAGATCTAGCGTATGTGTGATCGGATCTAGTTGATTTGTGTGTTTTCCTCTTGTGTGTTCTTCAGAAATTCCCCTACAAATTGTGAAAGATCGGCCCCTAGGGTTCCACCCTACATCATGTTGGTATCATGAGCCATGGTTGATCACGAATTTGGAGTCCCTACCCCCACTTTCTAGCCTAATTTTGCTTTGTTTTGTCCAATTTTGAAAATCCCCACAAAAATAGCCAAACCATTTTTTTGTGATTTGTTGGTGAGATGATGTTTTGTTGCTTTTAATTCATGGATTTGATGTGTTACTAGTATATCTAGCTCCCCCCATCTTTTCCCCAATTCCATCCATGAAATTCCACAAATTTTGCCCCGAAATTTTTCTTTCTCCACTTGTTCTTCAAGTTCATCTAGGATTTGGCGCCCCGGACATCCGCCCCCCTGGACATCTGGCCTGACGCCCATACATCCGGTGCCTGGCAGACAAAAACACCTCCACCACTTCTCATTTCACCCGATTTTGCCAATTTTTACCGGGTTTCCACCATTCCATCCGCATACCGCCACCACTTTCCGCAACCACCACCATTTGTCCGCTACCACCTCCGAAAATTTTGACATGTTTGTGTTGAGAATTTTAGTTGCGGTTTTCGTTTCCTAACGTGTTTTGGCTACTTAGGGACGGTTCGATAATGACATCACCGCCATTCATCTTCACTCAGACTCATCATCGGCAACAACCACTTCACCATTTTGACACCATCAACCGTAATCAAGGGTGGTAAGCTCGACGACACCCTCATATATTCTCCCTTGCCATTGCATTGTTAACCCCGAGCCCATTTTACATGACTTTCCTATCTAGACTAGCCATTTGAGTATTGCCGAGCAACGCTACTTGTGCACATTAGTGATCATAGATTCCGCACCTTCCATTGCATCATAACTCATCTTGGTATCATCTTATCATCACTAGTGTCTTTCTTTATTCCCGCATACACAATTGCTATCTTGGTTCGAGCATTTTGCAGAAGTGGCCAAAGAAAGAGATCAAAAGAGAAAGAGCGGAAAAGCTTTTAAGCAAAAGAGATCAAAGAGCTTGTAAGCAAGATACATAGCATCATACCACATTGCATATAAAATCGCCATACTCGATCATCTCAGATCATCATGAGAAAACTCAGCAATACATCATACATATATATCATACTTGGGATAGAAGTCATTGAATCTTTGCTTTGTAGGTTGTGCAGGAGTCTCGTATCCGCCTATTGAGCAATCATGCTAGCGTCTCTCTAGTGTTGTGCAACAATAGCATTTTCCGTGGATTCCACATTTGAGCTCATTACTTGGTTGCAAGACCCCATTTATCTATCCATGCGTGTGTTTCCACTACTAGGGAAAAGCCTAGCAATAGCGCGGGTCTAAGGGATATTAGTAGCGTGGGGCACCGCACTACTGATACGGTGCTACAGTTAACGTTTAGCAGTAGCGCGGTTTGACATGCGCTACTGCTATACCTACTTAGCAGTAGCGCTTTCCATACCAGCACTACTGTTAAGTGCTTTAGCAGTAGCGTTTTCCTGTCCAGCGCTAAAGAGCGCTAATACTATATTTTCTCATATCTTTCTTTGCTATGTATTTGCAATGCTTTTGCACAGGTTTTATACAGTATTCTAATCATATCATAAACATGCAAGATGCTCATCATATCATACACATAATAGTCTCATCTCCAACACAAATCATGTCATCACATCATAGTCACGATATAGCTATACAAGTTACATGACATGCCTCATCATACTAATGTAGTATTTCTTGAGGCGTCGGTTCATATCCCTCTCTCGCACTAGCGTGACCTAAACTAACTACTGGCTTCTCGGAAACCGGTACACCCGGGCCTGACACTCCGGCCACTCGTCGTATACTCCTGGCGTAGCACTTCTTTGCCATCAATGACCTATGCACCTGCATCATCACATGAATCGGTGATATGCAACATATATAGTTGAGCAACAGAAAGAGTCAGACTTGGCAAAAATAGAAGCAACATATCATAAGCATAAATACCAAAGTTCGTCGTACCAAAATGTCCTAACTAGAGTGATCTTCGCTAGTTGAGGAGGACGGTTTAATTACATCAGAAAATAAAGTTTCATTGTGCATAACTCAAAATTTTGTCATAGAGAAAGTATGGACTAAACAGACACATTGTCATATATCGTCAATCACTTCAACATGTCGTGCCATCCATCCAAGTCAGGGAGATAGTCCCCGAGCTCAGTGAAAGGCTTCAGGTCGAGATGCTGAGCCGATACGCGTGTTCGGACGTCTTCCCACGACATTTTCCCTTCTTCATAGAACATCCCTATTTTTTTGATGACCTCCTTCATGATGATTTGGGCAAGTTCACGCTGGATGTGATAGAACTCATCTAGAAGTCGATGATCATATCTCCTAGGTTCTTTGCCCATTGCAGAATATGGGCATCACTGGATCTAGGTGACATGCGAAGGTTCTGCTTATCCCGTCCGCACTCCAGCATGTGGTGGAGGACATAGAATCCATCACTAAGAGTACCACTCGGTTGCTAGATGCAGCAGAAGTCGGTCTTATGGCCGAAGGTGGGCGTGCGGTTCTTTGTCTTCCTGGTCGTGATCTCTCCACCCCGTAGGCCGTAGCTGAAGATAGCACTATCGAGAACAGACTTGATGTGGGTGTAATCCTTTTTCTTCATGTTCTTCGACGAGTCCAAGTAAAGAGCGTGGGAGAATCAGGGGTAAAGGATGATGAGGATGGCGCACCCGTCACTGGACAAAATAACTACACCTCAAATTAGCCTCCATGCGTGCACATGAATGATTGAAATCGAAGGAAAGATATCTGCGGATGACTTACATGTGATGATAAGGCACGAGAATCGTCTCCTTGTCCTTATAGCCGACCATGAAATCGGTGATGCAGTTACTCGCGTATTCATGGTGCTTTGGGCAGACTGCCAAAAAGCCCTCGTGCATGAAGTACGGGTAGCGACACATATATAAGGTATCTGCTCAATCCTGATGATGTAGTTCATGTTCAAGGCAAAAAGGCGGACAAACATAAAATCCAGCCTTTTCAAGTGAAACATGTCGAAGATGTAATCGAATCGAAGGAAGAAATTTTTCGCCAGGAATGTGTCGATGCACAACCTTTGCTGCGACACGTTAACCACGTAGAGCGGGCATCCTGGATTTTGCGAGGCGATCAGACTTTTCTCTCTTCGCAGCACATCATCATGAAGTCTCCTGAGATCACCGTATATGGCCTCTACCGCTGCCTTAGGTAGGATTGGATCACTGGGGATATGGTATTTCGCCGCACCTATGACATGTATACGGTCTTGAACCTGAGGTTGCGGAGGCAGCTGGCTCATAGAAGCAGCTTTGTTGCCTTTCCTCGGTCTCTTCCTATGCTTCTTTGCTACTAGAAGGTCGTCTATAATATGTTCATCCTCTGGCAATTCAGGCACCAACTCATCACACTCAAACCCTGAGTACTCATACTACTGAGCCATCAATCCTCCATCGTCATAGGCACCAATATTGAGATACTGTAGAGTGTCATTGTCATCCTCATTGATGGCACCGATATCATCCATTGCTTCTTCGACATCAGCGATGTCATCAACAACTAATGGAGCCTCTTCCTCACCCCGTCCGCTATCACCCGGCACGACAGGCGATGATAATTGGGTAGGTGGGGTGTTGATGTTCATACCTTTCTAAGCTTGCGTGGTCGTGGGTGTGCTCCTGACCGCCTCTAGACGAAGCAGACTCTTTGGCCACAACATGACCCAACTCTTGCAATTGCCAAGCCACCGCAGGGTCTTGTCATCACCCCCTAGTACCGAAGGAGCCAAATTCTTGTGGCCCGGTTTGACACTGGCCACAGAAACCATGAAGACGTTAGGGGGGATCGGCCGGCTGTGGAACAATTGCTCCTTCGGCTTCACTATCGTCGCCTTCCCCACGTCCACCTTCTGGCCGCTGATGGTGTACAATATGGTGCACAGGGTTATGTCAGCTTGCAAACACATGTATTTGACATGAGACATCTAAAATGCATTGGAAACGGGAGATTATACAATATATTGAAGAGGGCCGGTGTGATAGGTACCGTGAGGGCGTCGAGCTCAGCCAAAGTCGAAGCCCCGCCGAGCACGCCAGAGACGGAGGATGGGCTGCTAGCGGGCACTGGAGCAGGTGCGCTAAACGAGTTGCTCCTGAATAAGTTGTAAAGGGGAAAGTCCACTACCTCTTTATTTGCATTTTCCTTGCTCCAACTGACGATAGCCGGAAACAAGACACTATACGAAGCTGCCATCTCCTCTTCTGCGGCAGCTACCGCTGCTTTGACTGTCTCGCTTGATTTCTTTTCAACCGCAATCTCAACCTTCCTGTCGAGGTTTTCTTCATTTAACCTCCATCTTTCCTTCCTCTCCTCCGTGGTCTCACGGTAGTACTTCTTCCAGGTGGCACCGTCTCCGACGCCGTGCACACATCCATACGATGACCGAGTGTCCACAGGGAGTCATTTTAATATGTTCAAGGCCCGGTTGAATGGGGTGTCCCACTTGGACCTCGCCAACGACTCAGACGGCGAGTCGCTTTCGGCCGTGATCCTATGCTGCTCTTTCTGCAAAAGGAACAAGGATCGTTTACAAATGTGAGTAAACATGCAGTTGAATTGATCAGAAGCTAAAATTAGGGGGTAAATTAATAATTACCAGCAGTCTCATGAACTCTTTCGTGACCGCGTCCATATCAAAAACCTTGTTGACTGGGTCCCAATGGTACCAGGCCCTGATGACGTCACGCTCCTGCGGGATGGTGAACTCCGGCAAGGGGTCTGGGATCCCCAGACTTTCGTGTTTCGCGTCCTCCTTGGCCCATATGGGTCTCTTCCCCATGTAACCACGACTTACAAGGTGGTGGCACCCCATGTTCCGCTCTAGGAACCCCTTCATGTACTCCTACTTTTCTTTGGCAGCTTCGACAACGCAAGCCGCCTTGAATATTTCAAACTGTTCTTCCGTAATTGTCAGATTATCCTTTACAATCTTGGAGTCGGGTTCCTTTTTGTCAATGATCCGATGTTTCACCCTTACTTTCCAGACACACAACGCTCCACTAAACTTGCTCAAGGCACATTTTTTTATCTTCTTCATTGCCGGGTCTTTATTTGGATCAGTATATTTGATTTCATCCTAGCTTGAGAACAAGAATACCTGGTGCAGCTTAGTTAGGAGGGACTGCTCCATGTCCGGTATCTTCTTTAGTTTCTCATCGTTGGTGGTGGCGGTTGCCACACGATGTAGCCTATTTGATTGTCGTAGCACGCGCTCGCTTCCACAGGCTCTTTTGGCTCAAAATTGTCGTCGTCCACCTCCATGACCACCGGCCTATTAGTGATGAGCTAGTTTGGGCGTCGTTGCCTCTTTGGTTTTGGTTCTATACCGGCTTCGCCAGTCTCGATGCCGGACTCGGCATCGGTGTCAGTCTCAGCACCGGTCTCAGTCTCAGATGTGACAGGTGGGCCCTGCAACAACCGTTGCTCACTGAGAAGGTTCAAATAGGCGTCTGCCGCCGCATAGACGTTGCAATCACCAGAACCCTGTCCTTCATTGTTGCTAGCCATGTTCCTAGGGATTAAATCTAGTAAATTAATTCTAGATCTTATAAAATGAATAATGACATAAAAAAGGCCAATGTTTTGCAGGAATGTTGATTCATTCCCGTTGCAGCAAATCCCGGGCACTCGATATGTCCTAGTTTGTAGCACAAGTCATGCCGAAATTCACGGAAAATTTTGGCATGACCTTTGCTACAAACTGGACAAATAGAGCGCCTAAAATTTGCCGGAATGGAAATGAATCAACATTCCGGCAAAATATAGGCCACTCGGAATCATTCCCTGCAAACAACAAAAGGCCACTTAGGCACAATCGAACCACTTCAATGTTGCATATAACATAACCACTTAAGAATGTGTACATGAGCAACTACAATAGTAGATATACATGAGCAAACACTATTGAGGAATTTGCATATAACCTGACCACTTCAAATTGCATCTCCTAGTGTTTGACACTTCAAGAAAATCTACACAAATCTCATGCTCTCTCAAACTCAATTCAAAAACCAAATATAGATGGATGAACCCTAGAAACCTAGAACCTTTACATATTTATATCCTAATAAAAATTATGTCCTATTATAAATTATAAACCCTAGAACTCAATTTTTTTTTCCTAAATTTCATATTATGAACCCTAGAACACAATTCAAATTATGTCCTAAAAATCTATCATAATAAAAAATCAGTACAAATTAAAAACTTACTAGGCTTGCATCTCACTGATAGAAATTTATATTTTTATATTGAATTTTTTCTCTAAACTAAACACTACTGCCCTAACTAACAAATAATTCAAAAACTAAGTTAGAAAAAAATTTCAGTTAACTACTAATAGAACAAAATTCAGTTAACTTTAGTGCTCTATAATTATGAAATGAAAAAAAGTCAGTTAACTACTAATTTCATTCATTTAGGTCATTCATTTGACTTCACCTAATTAACCTACTGTACCACTACTACTAGCAGCACTACTAACCTGATTAACCTAGTAAAACCCTACTTCCCTAACTAAAAAACAACTAATTAACATCTATTAGCACCACTACCTCCCTAACCTAATTAACATCTACTAGTACCACTATATATACTACTAGGAGCACTGCTGCAACATTTTCTTCATTTTGTTCTTAAAAAACATCTATGAAAAGAAAAACCATAATTAAACCTTACTTCCCTAACTAAACTTTTGCTCTAAACCCTACTTCCCTAACTAAATTTTTTCTCTAACCTAGCCAACCTAGTTTACCTAACTAGTTAACCTAATGAACCAAATTAACCTAGCTAGTTCACTTAGTTACTTAACCTACCTAGTTAACCTACTTAACCTAGCTAATTTCTATGGTTCATGACCAAATTCACCTAAGTAAATTAACCTAGAGAGGAGGGGTGGGGGCTCACAGAGAGGGTGCTTGGGGGAACGGTTGCGGGGAGGTGCTCGGGGGAGACGGTGGCGCGGAGGGCATCGAGGGTGGCTTCGGTGGCGTCTACAGCAGCTTCGGTGACGGTGAGGGAGGCATGGTAGTGAGGAGCGGACAAGGATGACTCCTGGGGCGTCGAGGGCATGCGACTCCGGTGGCAGCGATGGCGCGCGGCTCTTGTGGCAGCTCCGGTGACGGCAATGGAGGCAGGGACAACGAGGGAGCAAGGGCGGCGAGGGGAGCAGGGGCGACAAAAGTGCAACTAATCCCTGGGTGGTTTTGGTAATTCTCAACAACATATAGCTTACTGAACTAATGCTCTTTCAAGATGATCATTTTAGAAAGTTCAATGATTGGCATGGCATGGACTAGAGATGTGGACCCCTCAAAACGCTAAGGACACATATTGGCAACAAGCTCAAGACTCTACATTTTTATTTAAGTGGTCCAAGATCACATTGAGTCCATAGGAAAGCCAATACTATTAAAAGGGGATGATATGTTGCTTAATGGCTTACTTGCACAAAATGCTTAGTGATATGCTCCAAAACCCTCAACCACTTTCTCATTTCGACATATGTCCTAAACCTAAAAGTCAAACTTGGCCCCACTGATTTGATCTATCCGGCTTCACTGAGTTCATTTGACATAGCCACTACCACAAACCCTAGTCACTTCGGTTTCATTGATAGGGATCTCGGTCTCACCGAGATGGGATTGCAAACTCCCTGTTTCCTTTTCGTAACATTTCGGTCCCACAAAAATGAGCGAATCGGTCCCACGGAGTGTGCAATGCAAATTCACTGTTTCCTTTTCGTAACTTTACGGTCTCACCGAGATGAGCGAATCGGTCCCATTGAGTTTGCCTAAGCAACTCTCTATGTGCCTATTACTGAAATCGGTCCCACCGAGTTCATGTGATCGGTCACACCGAGATTAGGTTATGCCCTAACCCTAGCGTATCGGTCTCACCAAGTTGATTGCATCGGTCCCACCAAAATGCCTAACGTTCATATTTTAACCTGAATCGGTCTGACAGAGTTTTACCATTCAGTCTCATCGAGTTTGGGAATCTTTGTGTAACGGTTAGATTTTGTGTGGAGGCTATATATACCCCTCCACCCATTCTTCATTCTCGGAGAGAGCCATCAGAACGTGCCTACACTTCCACTACTCATTTTCTGAGAGAGAGCCACCAACTCATGTGTTGAGACAAGACATTCCACTCCAACCACAATAATCTTGATCTCTAGCCTTCCCCAAGTTGCTTTCCACTCAAATCATCTTTCCACCATAGCCAAATCTATGAGAGAGAGAGAGAGTTGAGTGTTGGGAAGACTATCATTTGAAGCACAAGAGCAAGGAGTTCATCATCAACACACCATCTATTACCTTTTGAAGAGTGGTGTCTCCTAGATAGGTTAGGTGTCACTTGGGAGCATCCATCAAGATTGTGGAGTTGAACCAAGGAGTTTGTAAGGGCAAGGAGATTGCCTACTTCGTGAAGATCTACCCAAGTGAGGCAAGTCCTTCATGGGCGATGGCCATGGTGGGATAGACAAGGTTTCTTCTTCGTGGACCCTTCATGGGTGGAGCCCTCTGTGGACTCGTGCAACCATTACCCTTCGCGGGTTGAAGTCTCCATCAACATGGAAAAACGATAGCACAACCTATCGGAACCACGCCAAAAATCTCCGTGTCAACATTGCGTTTGCTCCCTCCAAACTCCTCCCATTTACTTTCTTGCAAGTTGCATGCTTTACTTTCCATTGCTCATATACTCTTTGGATGCTTGCTTGAACTGTATTGAGATTGCTTGACTTGTGCTAAGTTGCTAAAATCTGCCAAGAATTAAAATTGGGAAAGGGTTAAGTTTTTATTTGGTCAAGTAGTCTAATCACCCCTCCTCTAGACATACTTTCGATCCTACAACGACGAGAGAGAGGTAGGGGAGACGCGATAAGAATGGGGAATTAGGGGAAGGAGGAACGCCCGCGTAGGGGCAAGTCAAACTTAGTAGTAGCGCTTTTTCGCAACAAGCACTAAGCTACTTAGCTATAGCGCTTTCGGACAGAACACACTACTGCTATAGATAAGTTAGCTATAACGCTTGTTCGTGAAAACGCGCTATAGCTAAAGTAGCTATAGCGCTTCCGTGAAAACGCGCTGCTGCTATTGCTTACAATTTTTATTTTTCTTTAATTTTCCTTTTCTTTTCTTCTGTCCTTTTTTTCTTTTCTTTTCCTTTTCTTAGCTGCAGCACTATCACCTTATAACACGCTTCTACTGTTTTCTTAGCAGTAGCGCGGTCTTAGAAGAACGCTACTACTATACCAAGTCTAGCGGCAACAACATAATAGTTATAGTAGTAGTGCTTTTTATGAAGGACGCGCTACTTCTATTTATGTAGCAGTAGCGTGCTTCTTCAGGTCGTGCTACTACTAGATAGCAGTAGCGCCGTGTTTTTAACCAGCACTACTGATAAGTCTCTATGTATAAGCTTTTCCCTAGTAGTGTTCCGAGTACCCTATATAGCTATTGGTCTACTTGTTTCACTTGCATAATTGTGAATCTTTTGCAATGTTATTGAATCTTGCTAACAATTGCATAAATTTTGTGCCACCATCCTCACCAAGCTACTCCAAAAATCTTTATTTGTGTAGGTGTCGAAATGACAAGATTCGCCAATTGTGCCATTTCCATAATACATTATTGAGTGCTCATTGATCCATCTTCAACATCGGATAAGGTACATTTGGTCTAGTTATTTACTTTCTTCAACTCACATATTTGCTTGAGATGATGGATATGCCAAGTACCTCTACCAACCCACTCTTCATTGTGCACGAAGAGGAACCGAACAACTACGTCACCAAGCAGCACCCCTTCGCGTGCAAAGAGCTTGGCATCAAGCGAACGAAGAACTGAGCGACCGCATCGGTCTACTCGCTACCCACTTGCAACAATCCGAGGTACGTACAAGAGAGTACTTCGACAACAAGCTTTACGCACAAATGGAAGAGATCGACGCAAGGATGTCTACTCAAATGGAGAAGTTTCGTGCCTTGTTGGTCAACCGTTCTTCTATGATATCGTCATCATCAAGACGACGCGACTCAAGCCAATATTTTTCAGAATCTTCATTGGATGCAAGTCTTCCACGAGATCGTCCGCATCGTATCCAAGACCATGAAGATCATAGAGCGCCACAAAACCATTTCATGGCAATGGTTTACAGGATCGCCTCCGGGAACGTGAATGTCCTAGGCGCAAGCAAATGATCCCATGGAACAAGAGCAAGCTCCAATCCTCCAAGAAAAACAAGAAAACCGAGACGACGACACCCTTCAAGAAGAGCAACAATGCCGTGATGAACAAGCCCTTGAAGACCAACGTGCTCTATGTGAAGGAACCAAAACGTGCAAGAGCACAACTGCCAAGTACGTCTACGAGAAGAGGCCCTCCGACGAGAGCGACAAGAAGAAGCCGCACGCCTTAAGGAGCGCCACGAGATGAGGAACCGTGCAAGAATTCCACGACCTCAACAACAAAACAATCAAGAGGAGCACGAGGAGCAAGTGGTTCAAGACCCTCCATGGCAAGAGTCTCACCACCATCGCCAACAACATAATGAAGAGCAAAGCTACGACAAGCTCAAGTTCACCATGCCTAAGTTCTACGGAAGCAACGATACCAAAGACTACCTTTCATGGGCATTGAAGTCCGACTAGATCTTTCGCTTACACAACTATGAATAAGAAAGAAGATTGCCATGGCATCGCTTGAGTTCCAAGACTATTTCTCATTTGGTGGGAGCAAGTCATTGAGTGACGAGAAGAAAAAGGTGACCCACCCATCACAACATGGAACCAAATGAAGAATGTCATGCGAGCGTGCTTTGTGCCAACATATTATATTCGAGATGTCTTCAAGAAGTTGTAACTACTCAAGCAAGGTACCAGGTCAGTTGAAGAGTATTACTAGGAAATGGAGATAACCATGATTCGAGTCAATGTCATGGAAGATGAGGAGCAAACCATGGCACGATTCTTCAATGGATTGAACCATCCCAGCAAGAAGATTGTGGATTTCCAACCGTATTCGAACCTCCTCAAGCTAGTGCACCAAGCTACCATGGTGGAGCAACAAGTGCAAGACGACTACAAGTATGCCAAGTACTCTTCCAAGACCTACGGTTCATACAATCAAGCTTCAACGACTATGAAGCCTTCTACCTCGATGAAATCTACACCAAGCAACGACGACAAGTGAAGTTACAAGAAAACTTTGACACGTCCTCCTACTATAAGCAACCTCAAGCCGAGAGCTTCATCATCATCTACTCCAACAATGAGACAGTCAAGACGAGTTCCATCAAAATGCTTCACATGTCAAGGCCAAGGCCACAAGACATTTGAGTTCCCCACTCGATGCACCATGATAGCTAACGATGACGACACCTATGACTCGATGAGTGAGGAAGAAATGGAAGCCCATGAGCATGTGGCCGTGCACCGGTGAGCGAATGAAGACGAAGATGACCAAGTCTTTTGTGACAATGATTCAAGCCCCGGTCTCGTTGTCTTCAAGGTCTTGACACTTCAACACCAACAAGACGAAGACCAAGGTTTCCACATCTTCCACAGTAAAGCGGGTGTTAATGGACGTTCTGTGAAGGTCATCATCAATGGAGGAAGTTGCCACAATTTGGCATGTGAAGAGCTATGTTCTAAGCTACAATTGGTCAAGATGAAGCATCCTCATCCCTACGAGGTCCAATGGCTTAGTGACTCTGGAACCATTCAAGTGGAGCACACCGTTCAAGCTCCTTCTGGGAGCATACGAAGACACATTTGAGTGTGATGTGGTTCCCATGTCTGTTTGCCGCCTCCTACTTAGAAGATTTTGGCAATTTGACCGCGATGTCATCCACAATGGCCGAACCAATCACTATAGCTTCAAGATGAAGGGCAAGGAGTACGTGCTACGACCTATGTCACTAAGCAAAGTAATCGCCGACAAGCAAGCAACCACCCATCATGGAGAGAATAGTGAGAGATTGAGCTACCGAAAAGAGAGTGAGCGCCACAAGCCCAAATTGATTGCCTCCACGATGAGCGACAAGAAAAACTTAGTGCTTTTAGCTACCAAAAGAGACATGAGAGAAATGTGTGAGAACCCATCTAGTATCAGACACTATGTCCTAGTATGCAAATATGAAGCAGCAAGGACTAACACCTCTCACCATCTACCTTTAGTGTTGTCTAATCTATTGCAAGAATTCAAGGATGTATTCCCCGATGAGCTACCTTTGGGTCTACCTCCACTATGAGGCATCAAACACCACATCCACCTCATCCCCGGCGCACCTTTACCGAACAAGGCACCCTACCGTGTCAACCCCGAAGAAACCAAGTAAATACAAAGGCAAGTACAACACCTCATTGACAACGAGCATGTACGTGAAAGATTAAGCCCTTGTACCATTCCGGTTATTCTTGTGCCTAAGTGGATGGTAGTTTTGATATGTATTCCAATTGCCGTCCAATAAATGCTATCACCGTACGCTATAGGAATCCCATTCCATGCCTTGACTATATGCTAGATGAGCTTAGCAGAGCCACAATTTCCTCTAAAATTGATCTTAAAAGTGGCTATTACCAAATCCGCATTCAAGAAGGTGATGAATGGAAAACCGCTTTCAAAACCAAGCTTGGCTTGTATGAGTGGTTGGTCATGCCTATGGGCTTATCTAAAGCACCCGACACTTTTACACGTGTGATGCATTATGTTCTTCGCAAATACATTGGCATATTTGTTGTGGTCTACTTTTATGATATACTTGTGTTAGCGAATCTTTAGAAGATCATGTCACCCATCTTTTGTAAACTCTTAGAAATGAGCGCCTTTATGCTAATATGGAGAAATGCACATTTGGTGTTGACAAGCTTGTTTTCTTGGGTTTTGTTGTGTATTCTAAGGGTGTTCATTTATATGAAGCTAAGATTGATGCTATTAAAACTTGGCCATAACCAACCAACTTGCAACAAGTGCGTAGTTTCCTTGGTGTAGCTGGTTTATATCGTAGATTTGTTAAGGACGTCAGCACTATTGCATCACCATTGCGGCCTTGAGTAAGAAGAATGCACTATTTGTTTGGGGACCATCCCAAGATACCACATTCCATGAGCTCAAGAATTTGCTTACACATGCTCCATTGCATGCATTGTCCAATTTTGATAAAACTTTCGAAGTGCATTGCGACGCTAGTGGCAATGAGATAGGAGGTGTGTTAATGCAAGAGAAGCACCCAATAGCTTACTTTAGTAAGAAACTTTCCGGAGCGCAACTTAACTATCCCATTTGTGACAAAGAGTTATATGCTTTAGTGCGAGTATTGCTTGTGTGGGAGCATTATCTCCGTCCTCATGAATTTCTCATCCATACAGATTATGAAATGCTTGAATATCTTAAGGGTCAAACGAAATTGAATAAGCGACATACCAAATGGAGTGAGTTCATTGAGTCATTTCCTTATGTTATCAAGTACATCAAAAGTAAGGGAAATGTTGTGCTGGACGCTCTTTCCCGAAAATGTATGCTTGTAAATCAACTTGAATTGAATGTCATTGGATTTGTGCACATCAAAGACTTGTATGCGCATGATCCTACTTTTGCTATTCCTTATGCCAAGTTCTTGACACATACAACTTGGGAGCGATATTATATCGATGATGATTATCTAATGTGAGCTAACAAGCTTTGTATACCCGAGTCTTCTCTTTGTTTGTTACTTCTGCAAGAGTCTCATGGAGGAGGACTTATGGGTCACTTTGGATGCGACAAGACATTTGCTACGCTTCTCCAAGAACTACTTTTGGCCCAAGATGTTTCGTGACGTCTCCCGCTACACCAACCGATGCTCTATATGTCGCAACGCTAACTCTAAAGCTCAATCCCAAGGTCTCTATATGAAATTTCCTATCCCATATCACCCATGGGAAGATATTAGTATGGACTTTGTCCTTGGTTTTCCTAGAACTAGAAACATAAAATATTCGGTATTTGTTGTTGTGGACCATTTCTCTAAGATGTCACACTTTATTCCATTTACCAAGATAGACGATGATTCACATGTTGCAAATCTATTTTGTAGGGAAATCTTGCGTCTACATGGAGTGCCCAAGACTATTGTGTCGGACCGCGATGTCAAGTTCCTTAGCTAATTCTGGAAGACCCTATGCACCAAGCTCGGAATCAAGCTATTCTTATCTTCGGCATACCATCCACAAACGAACGGCCAAATGGAGGTTACGAACCGGACGCTATCGACTCTCCTCCGCGTGTTGATCGATAAGAAGAACATCGAGTGGGAGGAATTCTTACCCATCATCGATTATGCCTACAATTGAGCAAGACATTCGACTACCGACAAGTCCCCCTTTGAGGTCGTTATGGTTTCAATCCGTAGTCCCCATTGGACATTCTACTGCTATCTCTACAAGAGCGCATCAACATGGACGTGAGCGCACGAGCGAGCTATCTCAAGAAGGTGCATGAAGATACAAGACAAGCAATCGAGCGCCAAGTACACCGCCTCACAACCAAGCTCAACATCAACAAGCAACCCATGATATTCAACATTGGAGATCTTGTGTGGCTACACCTTCGCAAGGACTGCTTCCTCAATGAACGCAAGTCCAAGCTACTACCTTGAGCCAATGGACCCTTCAAGGTGATCGCACCCTACAACAACAATGCATACAAGATCAACATTCCCCGCGACAAGTACAACGTGAGCGATATCTTCAAGGTCAAGGATCTCTCTCCCTACCATGGTGATGAGGTTTTTGATCCGAGGTCGGATCTTTCCCAAGGGGGGGGGGAGGAGATGATGTGGAGCATCCTACAGTCATACCCATGGACCTACGTACGTCTCCCCAAGTGCCAAGTGGACCGATGACACGAGCATGTGCAAGAGCATTCGAGACCAAGGTGACATCTCTCCTTACTGATATTCGATGTGACTCACATGAGACATGGCTACTACCTAAACCCGGAATGCTATGTGTGATTAGGTATGAATAACACCCTCTCAGAGATGCTTGTGGTGATGGACAAGTCCCCAAGTGCATGGAAGAAGAGGACCGACGAAAGTAACCGGAGAAGTCCCCAGGACCGGACATCCGACCCCTGGAGCCTCAGCCGTTACCGTGGCCAAGCAGCCAGAGCTACAGGGCCCGGACATCCGACCCGACTGCCTCGGACATCCGGCGCTAGCCCGGAAATCCGGCCGTCCTTCACAGATCGCCACCGAAACTAGCCCGGACATCTGGCGCCCCTAGCCCGGACATCCGACCCGACGGGAAGGCCCGAACATCCATCACGACGCCCGGACATCCGGCCCGCTCTGTCTACGCATAGTAAAGGGCCGAGGCCCATGTACCCCCTTCTCCCCCCTAGACTATATATACTCCTCCTCTACCTATGTTTTAGGGTTTGCATTGTGATAGCTCATTTTGGAGATAGAGCTTTGCTCATCCACTTGTACCCCTACTCCTTTGGAGACCAAGGCCTCCTAGGAGAAGATCCCCCAAGTGGATTCAAGACCCCGTCTAGGGAAGATCTTCTATGAATTCAAGACCCCGTTTCCTCATGGATTGGGAAGAACTTGCGACCATGTATCCTCCTTTGTTGGACTTGGACATTTGTATCCTCTCTATGCATGTCGATCTAGCGTATGTGTGTCGGTGGAAAACGACACCTATGGGATCACAAGAATCCCTACTATGGTTGTGGGGCGCAGGGTCGAGAGAAGAGCGGGATCAGCAACCAGCACAAGCACACATGTCGTTTACCCAGGTTCGGGCCGCAAGGATGCGTAATACCCTAGTCCTGCTTCAGTGTGTATATCTGTGTTCTTGGAGTTCTTGAGCTAGCTACAATGAGCGTAACTTGTCCAAGGGTCCAAATCCTTCTCCTGGATGCCTTGGGCCTCCTTTTATAATCAATGGGATTGCCACAGTGGCACACAGGAGGTGGCATCGGGGTACTGTGGCTAAGCCTATCGCTTGCCATTACGGGACGAGACACATTTAATGTGCCTCTTAGGTGTCCCCCTCACTTTACCGCAGCTTTGCCCTGCCTTGACACGCACCTGGGCTAGCGAGGCGGTCAGCGCCATGTAGGCTGGCAGGCTGCTGAGGTGGCACGGTGGTAGGGCCTTCATGAAGGTTTGCATGCCACCACGTAGGCATGTGCTGAGTTGGCCGAGAAGCCTCATGTTGACACGCAGGCGCCTGCCCAGCTGGTGGGCTGGCAGCTGCATGGGAGCGGTGGTGGAAACTTGGCGGGTGCAGGCCTGGCCATGGCCCCGCGGATGTCCTTGGCAAGGGCCTTGCCGGGGCCCCGGCAAGGGTCTTGCCGTGGTGTTGTGGTCGTTCCCGGCAAGGATCTTGCCTGGGGTCTTGTGGGTTTCCTCGGCAGGGATCTCGCCAAGGTTCGTCATCTTCTAATTCCCTTCTGATTTGGAGTGTTTCTTGTCTTCACAAATATCTACATGCCATCATGGAGGCGCCTACCGAGCCTTGGTCCAATCATGGTTGGTAACTTGGGCTCAAGGGTGGCGCGCTCCGCTGGCGTTGGGTAAGCTGCCCCGGCAAGGTCCTTGCCGGGGCTGTGGTGGCCTCCCTGGCAAGGTCCTTGCCGGGGCCGTGGTGGCCGCCCCGGCAAGGGACTTGCCGGGGAAAACCACCTCGCCTTCTTGCTCTTCATGCCTTTGTCTTGGCATTGGTTTGATCGTCTTGCGGCTTTGACTTCCTGTCTCTACCCTGCTTAAGTGTGGCCGCAGGTGCGGCTCTGACAGCCCATGCACAAGTAAGGGGTACAAAGGAGCGCCCCTACTTTAGTACACTGACAGGAGCCCCTGGGCCTGGGCCACACATAAGCGCAACGCGTTGTTGGGCCAGGCCCAAAAACGGTGCGCGGGTAGATGGGGCGGTTTTTACCGCGGTAACTTTCCGTCCGCCGCGCTTCCCCACGACCCGCATTGAACGCGTGACATGGGGGTCATGCATGACGTGGTGGGCATGCATGAGGCGGTTGTTGCAGGCATGCGTCATGTCATAATAAATGGAGAAAGAGGCAGCCCGTGTTTTCCCCATAAAAAAGGAATAATCGCGGGCGCGCGGCTCATTTACCCTCGGTGCTTTCCCCAATCTTGACATCTCAGTCCTCATCTTCTTCCTCCTCAAGCTCCTGCTTGCCGCTGCTGCGCACCCCACTGCCTCCGACCCCCCGCCCTCTTCCTAGCCGCCATGGCGCCTAAATCTGGCAAGGGCAAGGGTGTAGCCAAGGATACGAAGGAGAAGGAGACGCCGGAGAGTGAGGCGGCGACACGGCGGGCGCAATCCGCCTATTTCACCCCGTCGACAGTCGACGTCTTCGAGCTCAAGGACTACTTCAAGCATTTGTGGGGGGCAGCGACGATGGCGCACCCTGCCACGCGCGCCCTCCCCGCGGATTGCAACAAGGGCGGTCCAAAACGGTACCCATTCTTCGTCGACTTCTTCTTCTGCCGGCTCTGCCCCCCTTTTTCTGATTTCTTCAACGACGTCATGCACACTTTTGGCTTCCATTTGCTGGACCTCATGCCGAATGATGTGGCGTGCTAGGCATACTTCGTTGCGAGGGCTTCGCCGGGGTGGTGCCCAGCATGGCGCTTTTCCGCCACTACTTCTCCCCCCGTGTCCAACCCGAGTCGCCCTTTCTGGAACCATCGCTTGGATCCCGAGGGCCCAGGAGAAAGGCGCCTACCCAGAGGGTGCCACGAAGGAGAGGTGGGAGGAGTGGCGGGGCCGGTGGTGCTGGATTGTGGAGGAGAACCCACCGGAGTTCTGCCGGGGCATTCGTCGGGAGCCGTTGCTCCGTGGCGCGGACTGGAGTGACCTCGACCCCAACGACAAGAAGTTCTCGATTGCCACCACCAGGATCCGCCGCCTCACCGAGGCCGGGCTCACCCTCGAGATGATTGCGGCGGATTTCATCCACCGTTGAATCACTCGCTGCACGAGAAAGGGAGGCCGGCCTGGGATTTCAGGAATGCGGCCAACATCATGAGGCTCCGCACCGGTCTGCAGAACAACCTCGCGGTGTTGGGGCACTCCTGGTGTTGCAGGAGGCTCTTCCAGCTCGACGTGTACGCCGACGGCAAGGTGGAGAGCACCGGCAAGGCTGCGAAGTCCGGCAAGGGCGTCAAGGGGCCCTTGTTCGGGCTGCCGCCGGAGTGGTCCCGCTGAGGAACAACTCCCGGCAGGTCGAAATCCTCGCCATGATGCCGGTCTTCAATGCGCACGGTCTTGACCCAACTTGGGTCGAGCCCCCGGCATGCGAGATGGAGGATTTCTTTGCCAACTTGGTCGAAGAACTCGATCATGATGAGCCGCTGCTCATCCAAGACACCACCCGGGAGGAGCTGGACTACATTGCCACCAGGGAGATGGAGGCGGAGCTTGCCAGACTGGCCGGCGATGCCGGCGGCATGGAGAACGAGGCCGCCGTGGCCGCAGAAGAGAAGGAGCTCGCTGTCGTGGAATTAACACGTCAGATGTCCTAGCGAGAGGACTTAGTCGTGGAGCCATCGCAATGAGATTAGCTTAAAGGGGTTCAACCGGACAAAGGACACAGGGAGTTTATACTGGTTCGGCCCCTTGCAGTGAAGGTAAAAGCCTATGATCCAGTTGTGGTGGAATTGATGGGGTCTCGAGGAGCAGGGAGCGAATCCGCTTTACCTATCTCTCGAGTTGTTGTTTCTTGTCTCTGAACCGCCGCCGGGTCGTCCCTTTATATATACAGGTTGACGCCCGGCGGTTTACAAAATATCGAGGCCGGCTCATACACGTGTCCGGCTCGGTTTCTATCTTTCTCTAACTTGCAACTCAAGTCACATAACTCATGGCGGTTTGTGTCTATGGGCCTTAATCCGCCCTTGGGCTCCAGGCCTCTAAGCTTCAATAGTAAAGCGCCATACTCCTTGTCTTCGTGGGCTTCAATACGGATGAGCATAACCCGGCCCCTCCTGGGCGGGTTATGTTCAGTAGTTATATCCCCAACATTAGGCCCTAGATTGATTCGAACCTGTTCATGTCAATCTTCAATCCTTAGAAAAACTCCTTGATCTTCAAAGAATCTTGTAAACCGTCGTGAAGTCATCTTTTAAGATTGTAGTGAATCTTCATGACATCATCTCCATATAAAAACCTGTAAATGCTTTTTTCTTATTTAATAACCCTCCGAAAATCGAGGCGACAGCTGTGTCAGATATCCATTTGGGGTTCCTCGATTCCCGCGCCTGTCACTTATCCCTTCGATTTATAAATAGGGCCAAGGGTCATTCTTTCCTTTCCCCTTCGTGCCCCTTCGCCTCATCGTCTTCCTCGCGTCGCCTCAGAGCTCAAGCGCAGCTGCCGCCGTCGACCTTTGCTTCTGCACCATCAATGACCGTTGCATCAACCTGATCTGACCAGAGAAACGTGACGCCTCTCCGCCTCTCCTGCAACCTCTGTAAGCTTTCTTCCTCTTCTCCTCAGATCCACCATTAGGGTTTTGTTGTTCTTCGGTGTTCTTCAGTGTTCATCCATACTCATTGCTGTCACATGGATCCTTTAATAAAAACACGACTTTTGTTTGTGTGCGGCCATAACTAGATCTTGTTTTTCTTCATTATAGCATCTTTGCTATCAGTAAAAAGATCCCATCTGGCCCTTAGCTGTTCTGCTGATACCGCCTAGGGTTTTGAATTTTTCCTCCTTTTTAAGACTGCGATAGATCCAGAACTATAGCCGCGACTTGCAAAACCTGTTTCTACAATACTTAGAAATTTTTTAGATCTGTAATTTCCGCACCAGTGCAGGCGGTTTAACTTTTTAAAAGATAACCTGCCAGGCACCATTAGCCCTCTCTTAAACCGCCAACCCATCTTCAATATAAAACTCCGGCTTATCATGCGCATATCTTTCAGTTTGTTTTTCCTGTCTTTTAAACCGGATTATCTACATCAATCAAAACCTTAAACCGGCCTTGATCCTCTTTTCCATCTTCCTATTCAAATGGCCAAATCATTTTATGCTTGCAATTGGGTCCCTTCCTAGGTTACTGGAGAGCAACCGACTGGGTATGTTGTGACTGGCGCTTTAGCGAGCAAGGAAACCATGCACTAGAGAGTCCCCGGTTTAGAAAATCCTCCTGAGCCTCAGAATGGAGAAGTGATTGTTTTTACTGATCATCTGAATCGAGGGTTCAGCCCTCCCGGATCAAAGTTCTTTCGTGATGTTCTTTCCAGCTTCCAGATCTACCCTCAAGATATGGACCAAAGTATGTGTCCAATATATGCAATTTTCAAGTATTTTGTGAAGTCTATCTGCAAGAGGAACCCACTATGGAAATATACCGGGATTTCTTTTATTTAAACCGCCGTACTAAATTTACGGACGGGCCCAACACTGAACTCAGGGGCGTTTCAATCCAGAAGAGAAAGGATGTCGACTTCCCTCACGCCAAACATCATAGCCACCCCAAGGATTGGAATCAGACTTGGTTTTACTGCCGTAATACAGCTCCAGACAACGAAAATCCTCTGTCGGGTTATCGTGCATACCGGCTTACCAAAACTCATCCGGTTCCTAAGCGACTCACTGCCAAGGAAAGATCAAAATATGCCCCTCAACTAGCAAAACTCAGGGCATTCATTGCCAATGGCCTGACAGACATTGATTTCGTCCGCTGCTGGGTGTCTTGGAGTATTTTACCTTTAAGCCGGCGCCCTGGTTTAATGTGTGAATATACAGGGGATCTAAAAGACCCTCGGTGTCATGTTGATATCCAGCTCACAGATTGTGAAGTCACCGAAGCCGTCAAGAAAATGCTTGATGAACCGGTGGCTGCCTGTAGCAGAGTAGGGCTTAGTCCCTTCTATGAATCTAACAAACCGCCAGCTATAAGAGTTATCTTATTTTTGCTTTAATTCATTTCTCCTTAATTATTCCTTTATAACTTGTTGTCCACCTGCGCAGAGCGATGACCCGTTCTGGAAAAGGAAATCGCAGGATAAACCGGCGAGGGCACCCCGCATCAAGGCCAGGGTTACCAAGAGGCCCACAAAGAAGAAAACCACCAAGGCTGCTGATCCGCCCAATGATGAAGAGCTTGATGATCCGGAGTCAGAGGTAGAACTTGATTCTCTTGGTTCTTTTTCATTCACCTCATTGTCAATGATTGTTATCAGGATGATGCGGAAGCTAGCCACGCTGGTGATGTAGAGGTAATTGTTCTATCCGCCGACTCAAATCATGTGCCAGTACCAAAACTTCATCGAGCAGTCCGGAAAGTAAAACATTCACACCCTCTTGCTTATTTGGATCCGCACTTTTCTTTGAAGACACATCAACACGAAACTCGCCACACCACTCGGCATAGCGGTCAACAAGTTACATCCTCCGGTTTACCATATTCTCTGATTCGCAAGCGTCGACAAGAGGTCTCTTGTTCTTTTAATACACTTTATCCAAGGCGAGTTATTTTCGATATCCTGTTAATCCGTCTGATTCGAATTATCAGGGAACCTCCCATTCATCCTCTGCCGATTCATCAACCACACAGATGCCTCCACTCAAGACCATTCCTGGGTGAGCATGATAAAGTTAATTTTTAGGCCTTGCACCGGTTTATTGTACTAACCTCTGCATTTGTTCTTTTTAGTGCCAAAGCCAGACTTAGCAAAAAAGCAAAGCTGACTACACCAATCGATGATAACCCGACCACTGAACCGGAGAGGACCTCAGAGGCTTTTGATCGAAATGCTGACATTGCTCTGGATGACCCGGTACCTCAGGGTCAGGATACTTTTGTTGATCCGCCAGAAATAAATCCAACGAGCCAGCCTGCTGATCCGCCAAGCCCAGCTGCCGATCCACCAAGCCCAGCAAGAACTTCTGCTGAACCGCCAAGCCCAGCTAAGACTGCTGAAGGCACGACGAATGATGTTGTGATTACTCGCTTTGGCCATACTGCTCCTGGCAATCCTGTTGCTTTATCAAAGCACAGTGCAAAAGAGGAATTTTCCGTTGTGGACAAGGGCAAATGGAAAACAGATTTTTCAAGCTATGCCCACCTCTTTGCTCAGGACATCCACTCTGTATATCTAAACTGTCTGTATACTAGCCGCAATTATGAAGCCGGTTTAGTAAACCTGATGAAAGAGTGATATGAGGTAAATACTTGTTCCTTTGACTGACTTATTTTTCTTATATCCTGCTTCAATTATCAACTCTAGTAGCCCCCAAGGGCCGGTTCATCAATATGATGTGAACCGGGACTTGTAGTAAGTGAAGATTGGATTTTGCTTGTGTAGCCCCTATAGACCGGTTTATACCTTTAGGATAGTCCGGTTTATACATCAGAATTTCTTTCAATCATTAACATGATCCGATTCATGCAGTAAAACTTGATAACCTTGAATTGATCCGATATGCATTAGCCCCCAAGTGCCAAGTATATAACGTGTTGTATGCTTGGGACTTAAAATATCATTTGAGAAAAAGCAATCCGCATTAGCCCCCAAGTGCCAAGTGTATAAATTGTTATGTGCTTGGGACTTTGAACAAAGTATTGTCAACTTATTGTCTGTCTTTTGCAGGCTGACTTGACCAACAAAGATTCTCAAATCGCCGATCTCCAGGAAAACATCAAGTCCCAGCAAGCCGAAACTTCAAAGGCCAAAGAAGAGCTGAAGGGCGCTTTAACAGCCATGGAGCAATTGAAGGATGGCTTCAAAGGCGAGCGAGTAGATTGGGAGGCTGAAAAAGCCACTTTGCTAAAGCAGGCAGAGGATGCTGAAGCGGCACCTAAACCAGTAGCACAAGAGCTGACTGGTATAAAGCGGCAAAACAATGCTATGACTTCTGCCATCTTTGGTAAGTAGCCTTGCCATGAACCATACTTAATCATCCCCAAACCCGCCGGATTAATAATATTATAACCATTGCAGGTAGCCGTGTTGCCCATCTCAGTTCAGATATGCGTAAGAAGTTGAAGGCTGCCTATACCTTGATAGAGCAGTTATATACCGGCGCTCAACGGGTCATCTGCACAGCCTCGTACAATAAAACGCCACCAATGTTAATCAAGGACACATTGGCCAAGCTATCCATGACACTTGCCTAGCTAGAAGAGGTGAAGAGATCTGTTGCAAGGGCCGGCGCACTGTCTGCACTGACTCGGGCTAAAGCTTGGATAACTGATCTTGATCCGGAAGACATTGGGAATGGCTATCCTAGCCAAAAAGAAGATGAGTCCAAATTTGACAATGATGCCCTTAAAGCTTTGACAAAAGAAATGCGCCCGCTTGCAAGTAAACTGGACGAAGAGACTGATTTGTCTTTCCACCGGTCCATCTATGATGCAGACAACAGACAGATTGATGTGTCGGTTTATGAAACTCAAAATCTAATCCCACCAATCCGTAAGCATACTTATGCCCCTGATGTTGAACCGTCAGATCTTATAAGCGATGAAGCTGTCTTCTGAGCTTTGTCTAGAATTGACTGGGCCACCATTGACTTCCAGCCACTGGGTGGGGATGCGGAGGGTGAACCGGCGCAGGATGACCCGCAACCTTCACATCAAGCTGAAGAAGAATCATAACCCGAAAGCCGGTTTATCGTCTGCACACTGTCCTCTTTAGGAGAAACAATTATCTTTCTGGGCAGTAAAAACGCCTTGTAATAGGATAGCTTAAACACTTGGTCTGCTATGCCATCGTGCATAGCTACTTTGCCTGATATTGTCAATCTATCATGATATGCAATGTCTTCTTATGATCTTTAACAGTTTTATGCAATCCTGTTTTCTGCATGTGATAAACTTAAAATTGCCCTGGCGGTTTACTGCCGGACGGGCTATGATACCCAATGTAAAGATAATGAAATATGAAATACATCATACCTGTGATATGAATCACATCGTTGGTTTACCGACGTTCTTGTAATAAGGGTGATGACTCAAATCTTTGAGTGCTGACAACTCCCACCATGCTGTGCTGGTTTAAAATAAATCATGTCGGGTTATGATAAACACCGGATGATCATCTTGGCGACTTATAGTCAAATGCCAGACCGAGCTAACAAACACCGGTTTATAATTGGTTGTGTACTAACAACTGATAGTTGAAAGCCACGCCGGGTCAACAAACACCGGGTTATATTGGTGACTTTTAGTCAGGCCGGGTCAATAGACGCCGGTTTACCTCAAAACCTTATCAAAGGAGAAAAAAAAACTTTGACAAATAAAAGCAAATGAAAAAACTCGTAGCCGAGGCTTTTCAAGGGCTGCCAGGCCCAAATTCAAGGATTTTCATGGGCTGCCAGGCCACTGAGTTAAACCATTTTACAAAGCCTTTTAAGATGGGCCTCACATTAACCAATCATCGTTTTAACTTTGACAAGTTTAGGGTCTGTATAAGATTGACTTGTCAAACGTTTGGCGGGTCATACCAGGATTACCTAGACGGAGTGGCTTACTTGATGAAGGCAGGTTAACCCGGGGTTTTAGGTGAATACACCTGGCTTCCAAGCCTGGCTTGATGGCCTATTACAAGGGTCCTTTAAAACTCTTTGTTGTTTTGCACAAAGAGCCCCCAGGTAACATTGTGAGCTGTGCTCAGTGGCTACCTATGTTTGAGCTATGCGTGGCAACAGCCTCTCTTTGGTCCCTTGGGTGTGAAGCTCCCAAGCTTTTTTTATGGCTTGATAAGCTGGTTTAATGGGTAATTAAAACTCCTCTTTATAAGCAGAAGCCCCCATGTAACCAAGAAGACATATAAGACGAAACAGCAGAGGCCCCGCTTTAGCAAGGATGCCGGTTTATTTATTGATCATAATATGTACATTGTCAAAAATATATACATAGTAGGAGCCTGTGGCTCAGGTGTAGTTAGGCCGAAGATGAATTATATTCCACGGCCGGCGAGTCTCCTCCTCCGACTTGCGTGAGTCTTCGTGCTCTCGAACATCGATGAGGTAGTATGACCCGTTGTTCCGATTCTTGCTGACCACAAAGGGACCTTCCCAAGGTGGGGATAACTTGTGCATATCCGTCTGATCCTGGATAAGCCGGAGTACTAAATTGCCTTCCTGAAAAGCTCTGGTTTTAACCCGGCGACTGTGATAACGCCGTAGGTCTTGCTGATAAATCGCTGAACGAGCTGGCGCAATATCCTGTTGTTCATCTAACAGGTCTAATGCATCTTGGCATGCGCTTTCATTGTCCGCTTCAACATAAGCTGCCACCCGGGGCGAGTCATGGAGAATATCACTTGGGAGAACTACTTCTGCTCCATAAACCATGAAGAAGGGTGTGTAACCCATAGATCTATTGGGGGTGGTGTTAATGCTCCATAAAACGGAAGGCAACTCTTCCACCCAACAACCCGGCGTCCGCTGCAAAGGGACCATAAGCCAGGGCTTGATACCCTTTAGGATTTCTTGATTAGCTCTCTCCGCTTGACCATTAGACTGGGGGTGGGCCACTGATGACACATAAAGCCGGATGTGCTCACGTTGACAGAACTCTTCCATAACACCCTTGGAGAGATTCGTGCCAATATATCTTATAATGCTGTGTGGAAAACCAAAGCGGAAAATCACCTTTTTCATGAATTGAACCGCCGTGGCCGCATCACACTTGCTGACTGGCTCTGCCTCTACCCACTTGGTGAATTTATCAACCGCCACTAGAAGGTGGGTCTTCTTATCCTTGGACCTCTTAAATGGCCCAACCATATCCAGCCCCCAAGTTGCAAACGGCCAGGTGATTGGAATCATCCTAATTCCTAAGCCGGAACATGAGCTCGGCGTGAAAACTTCTGACATCCATCACACTTTCTGACCAGATCCTCTGCATCAGCATGAGTTGTTAACCAGTAAAAACCGTGCCGGAAAGCCTTAGCCACCAAGGATTTTGAACCGGCATGATGACCACAATCTCCTTCATGGATTTCACACAAGATCTCACAGCCTTCTTCAGGAGAAACACAACGCTGAAACGCCCCTGAAACACTGCAATGATGTAACTCGCCATTGACAATAGTCATGGACTTGGACCGCCGGATTATCTGTCTGGCCAAAACTTCGTCCTCTGGTAACTCACCCCGGGTCATATACGCTAGGTATGGCACTGTCCAATCAGGGATAGCATGAAGAACCGCCACCAATTGAACCTCCGGGTCAGGAATAGCCAGATCCTCCTCCGTTGGTATCTTGATCGACGGATTATGCAGAACATCAAGAAAAACATTAGGCGGCACCGGTTTACGCTGGGATCTGAGCCGGCTTAAAGCGTCTGCCGCTTCATTCTTGCGTCGCTCAATGTGCTCTACCTGGTAACCCTTGAAGTGACCGGCAATGATATCCACCTCACGCCGATAAGCCGCCATAAGTGGATCCTTGGAGTCCCATGTACCAGATACCCGCCGAGACACTAAATCGGAGTCGCCAAAGCAACGTACCCGGTTTAAGTTCATCTCCTTAGCCATCCGAAGAACATGGAGCAAGGCCTCATACTCAGCTGCATTGTTAGTACAGGGAAACATTAAGCGGAGAACATAACAAAATTTGTCACCTCGAGGAGAAGTAAGAACTACTCCAGCCCCGAGCCCTCCAATTGCCTGGATCCATCAAAGTGAATAGTCCAGTATGTGTTATCCGGTTTATCCTCCGTTGCCTGTAACTCTGTCCAGTCGTTGATGAAATCCACAAGCATTTGGGACTTGATAGCAGTGCGAGGCATATATTTTAACCCATGAGGTCCAAGCTCAATAGCCCACTTAGCAACCCGGCCAGTCGTCTCCCTATTCTGAATGATATCTCCCAATGGTGCGAAGCTGACCACCGTGATGGGATGGCCTTGAAAGTATTGCTTAAGTTTCCGGCTTGCCATAAATACTCCATACACCAGCTTTTGCCAATGGGGATATCTCTGTTTGGACTCGATAAGTACCTCACTGATATAATAAACCGTCCGTTGAACCGAATACTCCTTACCAGCCTCTTTGCGCTCCACCACAATAGCCACACTGACAGCTCGAGCTTTAGCAGCCACGTATAGCAGTAATGGTTCCTTATCAATGGGGGCAGCAAGGACGGGCGGTTCGGCCAACTGCTCCTTCAGATCCTGAAATGCCGCATTAGCAGCATCACTCCAGACAAAATTGTCTGTTTTCTTCATCATCTGATACAGAGGGATCGCCTTCTCCCCCAACCGGCTGATAAACCGGCTTAGCGCTGCAATACGACCGCCAGTCGTTGAACATCATTGATAAATGCCGGTTTAGCCAGGGACGTAATATCCTTGATCTTTTCTGGATTAGCTTCAATACCCATGTTAGACACCAGAAAACCCAAGAGCTTGCCAGCTGGTACACCAAAAACACACTTGATCGGATTAAGCATCATCTTATAAACCCTCAGATTATCAAAAGTTTCCTACAAGTCAGCTATGAGTGTTTCTGCTTTCCTGGGCTTCACCACAATATCATCCACATAAGCATGAACATTGCGCCCGATCTGATTATGAAGGCAATTCTGCACACACCGCTGATAAGTCGCCTGGGCACTCTTGAGTCCAAAAGGCATAGATACATAGCAGAAGGCTCCAAAGGGAGTTATAAAAGCCGTCTTCTCCTGGTCCTTAACCTCCATTTTGATCTGATGATAACCCGAATAAGCATCCAAAAAGCTCAACCACTCACAACCCGCCGTAGCATCAATAATCTAATCAATACGGGGGAGGGCAAAGGGATCAGCTGGGCAAGCCTTGTTCAAATCTATGTAGTCCACACACATACGCCAAGTGCCATTCTTCTTGAGTACCAGCACCGGGTTAGCCAACCACTCAGGGTGAAAGACTTCCACAATAAACCCTGCAGTCAAGAGCCGAGCTACCTCCTCACTAATGGCCTTGCATCTCTCTTCATTAGAGCGGCGAAGAAACTACTTGACCGGTTTAAACATGGGATCAATATTAAGAGTTTGCTCAGCGAGTTCCCTCGGTACACCTGGCATGTCAGAAGGTTTCCATGCAAAGATGTCCTGGTTCTCACGGATGAACTTGATGAGTGCGCTTGCCTATTTCAGATCCAAGTTAACGCTGATGCTAAACTGCTTGGATGAATCGCCAGGAACAAAATCAATCAACTTAGTCTCATCAGCCGATTTAAGATCATGCTCTCTAGTAGGTTTCTTCAGAGAAGTCATGTCCGCCGGATCAACATTGTCTTTATAGAATTTTAACTCCTCTGTTGCACAAACCGACTCAGCATAAGCCGCATCACCTTCCTCGCACTCCAAAGCAATCTTGCGGCTGCCATGAACAGTGATGGTCCCCTTATGACCCGGAATCTTGAGCTGCAGATAAACATAACACGACCTTGCCATGAACTTAGCATAGATCGGCCGTCAAAACAGGGCATGGTACAAACTTCTGATTTTTTCCACTTCAAAGGTCAATGTCTCTGATCTTGAATCATGATCATCTCCAAAAACCACCTCCAGAGCTATCTTACCGACCGGGCAGGCCGATTTACCAGGTACCACACCATGAAAAATGGTGTTCGATGGCTTACGATTCTTATCCGTTAACCCCATACTCCGGAAGGTTTCATAATACAAGATGTTGATACTGCTCCCTCTATCCATGAGCACCTTGGTGAACTTATAACCTCCAACCTGAAGTGTGACCACCAATGCTAGATGACCCGGATTATCAACCCGGGGCGGATAATCTTCCCGACTCCACACTATAGGCTGTTCAGACCAGCGCAAATAACGGGGCACTGCCGGTTCAACAGAGTTCACTGCCCTCTTATGCAGCTTCTGATCGCGCTTGCACAGACTAGTAGTGAAGACATGTTACTGTCCACCATTTAACTGCTTCGGGTTACTTTGATAACCCAACTGCTGCTGTTGCTGATTCCCCTGTTGATTATAACCACCTTGGTTGCCCTAACTGCCTTGATTGCCCTATCCACCTTGGTTACCTTGAAAACCTGAACTGGAGTTACCTCCACCATAACCCGGCCCATGAAACCCGGGTCCTGAACCGGCAGATGGTCCATGATCATACCGGAAGAGATCCGAGTTTTTAAACTCTCGCATAATAAAGCAACCCTTCCATAGGTGCGTAGCTCGCTTTTCTTGTGTCCCGTGCTTTGGGCAGGGCTGGTTCAGCAAGCGCTCCAGATTCATACCTGATCCTCCACCTCGCGGTGGCGGTTTACCCTTACGGCGCTGATTATTACCCTGCATGTTGGTGTTAGCCACAAAATCAGAATTATTGTCCACTTTGTGCTTACCGTTATTCCCATGGCTCGCCTGATTATGCTGCTGTCCTTTTGCACCAACATTCTTCTTTCCCTTCTCCAGCTTTTCGTCGCCAGACTCGGGATCCTTGGTACTATCCGAATCGGCGTACTTAACCAAAGTTGCCATAAGTGTTCCCATGTCATTGCAGTGACGCTTGAGCTGTCCCAACTTCAACTTCAGCGATTTAAACCGGCAATTGCCCTCCAATGTTATGATTGCCGAATCAGCATTGAAGCGGTCCGACGAATGTAGGATTTCCAAAACCCGACACACCCAATGAGTTGTTGATTCGCCTTCTCCTTGGACACAAGCGGCCAGATCCACGATTGACATGGGTTGCTTGCACGTGTCTTTAAAGTTTGCTATAAACTGGGCCTTCAACTCGTCCCATGAACCGACAGAATCAACGGGCAGACTTTTTAACCAAGTGCGAGCCGTTCCGTCCAACATCATGGTGAAGTACTTCACACACGCCGCTTCATCCACATCCAGCATCTCCATCGCCATCTCGTAACTCTCAAACCCATGACTCGGGGGGTAAATCAGCGGTGTAATTAGGCACCTTACGTGGGTCCTTGAAATCCTTGGGTGACCACACATTACATAGAGCTGGGGTGAGACACGGCACCCCCCAAGAGATGAAAGCAAGTCCTCATTCTACTGATGCCGTTGGTCGAACCGGAGTGGGTTGATGATTCGCATACTGCGCTGCTAAATTGGCCTCCCGCCGTGCTCTACCATTATCCACCACATCCTAAGTATTCGCACCACTGCGCGCCAGATTAGGCCCTCGAGGGGCGTCACTGTTCCGCGCACTGCTTGACAAAGCTGGTTCATCAATGCGCCTGCTGTAACTCTTGCTCGGACGAGGGGTTGAATGGATTCTGTCTCGGCTATATGAATAGGTCTGCTGCTATTCCATAGCGGTTTGAAGGAGATCCCTGGCCCGCCACGTGTCAACCGCCGCTGGAGACTCGCCCTCCATTGGAATAGTTGCCAATCGGGATGCCACAGCAATCATATCATCCAAAGGGGTGGAGAAGTGACCCGGCGGGGTCGGCATGTATTGCGGCGGGTTATTTGTCCGTCGAGGCAGGTCTATCATCCGTGGCTGATCCGATGCTCCTGTCCCAGGTGCTTCAGTCTGGTTTACCACTGCCGGATTATTGGGCCCTGCCCCTGGCGTGTTGAAGAGATTCATTGCTTCATAAACCGGCGGCAGACGAGACTAGTGCCTCCTCCTCAACACCTCATTCGAAGCGTTCTGATCCAGCATGAGCCGGTAATTCTCCGCCTGAATCCGCTGTGATTGGGCATCTAAAGCGGCCCTTTCATCAGCCATCCTGGTTTCCTCAGCCGCCAAGTCCTCCTTGGCCTGAGTTACTTGATCCCGCAGTTTTGTGACCTCCGCATTATGTCGATCCTGAGTCTCCGGGGTAACTGATGTGGTCGACAATGTCGTCCAGATGTCCAATAAACCATTAAGAACCTGAGCCGGCCGGCGCGCGGGGCCTCCTGCCCCGGCTGCCGATCCGGAAGTCATTGCTGCTGCAGTTGGAGATTGCAATGTGGGCTGCGTACCGGCCATGAAGATCGCAACCCGGTTTGGCGGTTCAAGGGGGTCCGGAATACTGTCGCCATCGGAACAGCCCCCGAATTGGCCATCTTGTAGCTGGTACAGTGACTCGGTCTCGCCGGTGGATGATTCGCCATCTGAGTAAATGACCGTCTCACCATCAGACACCGATTCAGATTCCATACCATGGATGAATCCCACGAACGCACGCTTCATGGCAGGCTGGACCCGGGCGGGGCTCGCATGCTGAGCCATCTCGATGAGGTCGGTGCAGATGTCCAGCTCAGGACCCGGTTCGCCGATCTTGCCGATGGAGACGTGAATTCCTCCAAAGGGGACCCGGTACCCAGCCTCGGGGCCCCAGCCTGCGTCGACGATGTAGAGTTTGTCGCGACGACTCTTGGTCATCCGGCCAACTGCGTATCCCTTGAGTCCATCAAAGTTGCCCTTCAAGAACTCGAAACCATCGTGCGATTGCCCCATGGTGGGCGCCAACTGTCGTGGAATTAACACGTCAGATGTCCTAGCGGGAGGACTTAGTCGTGGAGCCATCACAACGAGATTAGCTTAAAGGGGTTAAACCGGACAAAGGACATGGGGAGTTTATACTGGTTTGGCCCCTTGCAGTGAAGGTAAAAGCCTACAATCTAGTTGTGGTGGAATTGATGGGGTCTCGAGGAGCAGGGAGCGAATCCGCTTTACCTATCTCTCGAGTTGTTGTTTCTTGTCCCTGAACCGCTGCTGGGTCGTCCTTTACATATACAGGTTGACGCCTGACGGTTTACAAAATACCGAGGCCGACTCATACACGTGTCCGGCTCGGTTTCTATCTTTCTCCAACTTACAACTCAAGTTACATAACTCATGGCGGTTTATGTCTATGGGCCTTAATCCGCCCTTGGGCTCCAGGCCTCTATGCTTCAATAGTAAAGCGCCATACTCCTTGTCTTCATGGGCTTCAATACGGATGAGCATAACCCGGCCCCTCCTGGGCGGTTTATGTTCAGTAGTTATATCCCCAACACTCGCCGAGTGGGTGAAGTCCACCAAGGAGGCGGGCGGCGCCAGTACCGAGGCCCCCCTTTCGGGGCTTGGGCGAGGAATCATCCGAGGAGGAGGCCGAGGCCGGCAACCCCTCGGCTATGAAGAAGAGGCGTCTCCTGCGTCGGGCCAGCTCTGGCGAGCCCGTCCAGCCCGGTAGGGCTGAGGCGCGGCCGGGGGAAACCGTGCACGTGACAAGGGCCGCGGCGGCGAAGAAGGAGGCCGCGGTGGCGAAGATGAAGGCCACGGTGGCGAAGAAGAAGACGATTGCCTCTTCTTCATCCAAACGCTACCGGACTCCATCGCCTCCCCCCCCCGCAGGTGCTGGCACGGAGGTCGCCTTTGACTTTTCATCCCTCAGCCCGAGGGGGAAGAGGAAGGCAACAGAGGAGGAGGACGACGACGACGAGTAAGCACTCCTCCCCTCGCCGTTTCCATCCTCACTAATCGTGCCGCCTTCCTTGATTTGACTTGTTCTTGCAGGGAAATGGAGACGCTGGCCCAGCGGGCGGCAAAGAGGGCCAAGGCCTCGACGGCCAGCCAGCCCCGGCGGGTACCTCAAAGGCGTCGCTGGTGGTGGAGAGGAGCCCGGACAACAGCCCACGGCACAGCCCCCAGTGTGCGTTCACCACCTACCTCCTATCAACGTGTGCTAGGGCGTGATTTCTTGGTACTGACCTTGTCGTGGCTGCATGAGGAGGAGGGCATCAGCAGGAGGAGCTACCAAGGGCCACCCCCACCACGCTACCCCTGTCGACCACACCGCCCCGAGGGGCGTCCCCGGCAAGGGTGCCAGACATCGAGCCCACACGCATGAAGGAGGAGGTGGTGGACTTGGGCGCTGGCGGTCCCGTCCCGGCAACAGATGTTGGCGGGGAGGGGGCCACTTCTTCACAGCCCGGCACAAGTGAGTCATCTATTTTCTCTTGCTCTTCTTCTTTCTCTTTCTTATTTTGATTTTCCCCTTGCCTCACTCCCTCTTTCGGCATCCAGATCCCCCTCAGTGGACCAGGAGAACCCCGACACCATCATCAAGGAGGTCACCGCGGACGCCGTGGCTGAAGCTGACAAAGTCGCCGCCAAGGAGGCTGCCGAGACCATGGCCGAGGATGCCACCAAGAGGCTTGCCGAAGAGACCAGTGAGGGCGCCGCCGAGGAGGGCGGCAAGGGCGCTGCCAAGGAGGAGGCCGGCAAGGCCGCTACCGAGGATGAGGTGGTTGACGACCAACCCTCCTCGTCCACTGCCTCTGGCTCAGGCAAATACCTGAAGGTGAGCGACGACTTGTTCGTCCATCTCCCCGGGACGGTGAGCACCAGGGCACCGGCCGAGGGGGAGGTGTTTGACGATGAAGTGCTCGCCGCCGCCGGGCTCGAGGTCGTCAAGGAGCCAAGCGCCGGTGGCGGTGGCACCCAGGAGGAGCAGCCTCTTTGGGCCATGGGCGCCAACTTCTGGATGCTGCAGGCGCTCCACCGCGCCCGCCTGGACAAGGTGAAGTCCAGGGAGGCGGTGGCGGGCCACGCGGTGGCGGGCCAGGCGGAGGCGGACGTCGGGAAGTGCGTCGCCGAGGCACAGGCCTGATTCCACCAGGACCACAAGGAGCTGAAAGCCGCCCAAGGCCAGCTGGTGTAGCGCGAGCTGGAGCTCCTCCTGAAGCAGGCCGACATCAAGAAGACCAGGGAGGAGGTAAGGGAGGAGGCCTCCAAGGCCGAGGCCATCTAGTCCCAGTGCCAGGCCTAGCTGAACTCTCAGGAGGAGGACCTTGCCGCCCGTGAAGCGACGCTTTCCGCCACACTGTGTGGCAAGGATGAGGAGGTCGAGAAGCTTGCGCGGCACGGACCCGAGAGCTGGAGCATAAGCACAAGGAAGCGCTCGATGCCTAGGCTCTATCCCACGGCAACAAGGTGAAGGAGCTGGAGGTGGAGCGGGATGGCCTGAAGGCCAGGGCCGACCAGCTGGTGATGGAGAGAGACACGGCCAGCTGTGCCTTGATGGTGGCGCAAGACGAAAACCTCGCCAAGGCCGAGCAGCTCTCCCGCGTCAATGACTCCATCAAGGACCTGAAGCTGAAGTTGGAGGGTCTTGAGAATACACTCACGGAGGCCAAATCCCGGGAGGGAGCCTTGACCAAGAGCCTGGCGGAGGAGAGGAAGCTGCGGAAGAACGACACCGCCAACCACACAGATTTCATGAAGGGCGAGGACCTCTGGATCAGCCGCCTCGCCGATGTCACCAACAGGATCACCAAGCAGTTGGCCGACATGGGGATGCGGAAGTGAGGTATGCCCCAGAACCGAGCACGAGCCCCAACACCGAGCTGACCCTGTTCTTCGAGGGCGTTCTTGGAGCACTAGAACGATTCGACTCCAACCAGGCGAGCTCCCTGGCCAACGAGGCCCAGACACTTTGTCAGGGCGCTATGACTAAGGTCCTCACCAAGCTGGCATACTGGAACCCCGAACTTGACTTCGACACTGCGCTGGATAGCTTGTCGGGCAACATAGACCTCACGGTGCTCAAGGAGCGCATCGAGCCCATCATCAGTCGCATCAGCGGAATTCAGAGGATAGAAGGCCAACACCGGGATTAGGCACCCCGTTTCTTGTTGTCGCTGCAGATTCACTACCAAGACAATTCATATCTTTAGTTAGAACCGCAACAACAATTGGTGTAATATAACTGTGCCATATTTTAAATCGATGCATGCTATTTCCCTGTTCAACCCCTCCTTGTATGTCCACCCTACGCCAACTGGGCAGGCTTGCCGACACGCGAACCCAGACCACAACGCTTTGAAGGACAGATCCTTTAGCGGCCAGCAGGGTGTGCTTGCTGCCGTGCGAACCACCCTTGCTGTTCTCAGCACGGCCGCTCGAACTATCGAGCGGACTCGAGACAGAGAGAGAGTGTTGCCAATAGCGGAAGGCCACCCTGCCGTTCTCGACGCAGCCGCTCGATCTGTTGAGTAGAATCGAAACAGACCAAGGGCATTGCCAATAATGGAAGGGCCCCACTGTGTGCAGGTTTCTTATACCAAGGGGAAGATCTCCGAGGAAAATAACCTTATATAAAAAGGAATTACTTTGCATGATTTAGCTTTCTTGTCGTCGCGCGAACGCTTACTGCATCTGCTGGCGGAGCCGCTCGCCTGATCGCCTTCTTCCTTGGAAGCCATGGCGATGAGGAGCTGCTCGACCAGCTGCTAAACTAGATTCTCACTACTGCGCCCCCTACCTGGCGCGCCAAAGATGTCGGTGGAAAACGACACCTATGGGATCACAAGAATCCCTACTACGGTTGCGGGGCGTGGGGTCGAGAGAAGAGCGGGATCAGCAGCCAGCACAAGCACACGGGTCGTTTACCCAGGTTCGGGCCGCAAGGATGCGTAATACCCTAGTCCTGCTTTAGTGTGTATATCTGTGTTCTTGGAGTTCTTGAGCTAGCTACAATGAGCGTAACTTGTCCAAGGGTCTGAATCCTTCTCCTGGATGCCTTGGGACTCCTTTTATAGGCAAGGGGATCGCCACAGTGGCACACAGGAGGTGGCATCGGGGTACTGTGGCTAAGCCTATCGCTTGCCATTACGGGACAAGACGCATTTAATGTGCCTCTTAGGTGTCCCCCTCACTTTACCGCCGCTTCGCCCTGCCTTGACACGCGCCTGGGCCAGCGAGGCGGTCAACGCCATCTAGTCTGGCAGGCTGCTAAGGTGGCGCGGTGGTAGGGCCTTCATGGAGGTTTGCATGCCACCACGTAGGCATGTGTTGAGTTGGCCGAGAAGCCTCATGTCGACACGCAGGCGCCTGCCCAGCTGGTGGGCTGGCAGCTGCATGGGAGCGGTGGTGGAAACTTGGCGGGTGCGGGCCTGGCCGTGGCCCCGCGGATGTCCTTAGCAAGGGCCTTGCCGGGGCCCCGGCAAGGGCCTTGCCATGGTGTTGCGGTCGTTCCCGGCAAGGATCTTGCTGGGGGTCTTGTGGGTTTCCTCAGCAGGGATCTCGCCGAGGTTCATCGTCTTCTAACCCCCTTCTGATTTGGAGTGTTTCTTGTGTTCACAAAGATCTGCATGCCATCATGGAGGTGCCTCCCGAGCCTTGGTCCAATCGTGGTTGGTGGCATTGGAAAAACTGGGGCTCAAGGGTGGCGCGCTCCGCTGGTGTTGGGTAAGCTGCCCCAGCAAGGTCCTTGCCGGGGCCGTGGTGGCCGCCCCGGCAAGGGTCTTGCCAGGGGAAACCACCTCACCTTCTTGCTCTTTATGCCTCTGTCTTGGCGTTGCTTTGATCGTATTGCGGCTTTGACTTCCTGTCTCTGCCCTGCTTAAGTGTGGCCGCAGGTGCGGCTCTGACTGCCCGTGCACAAGTAAGGGGTACAAAGGAGCGCCCCTACTTTAGTACACCGACAATGTGTGATCGGATCTAGTTGATTTGTGTATTTTCCTCTTGTGTGTTCTTCGGGAATTCCACTCCAAATCATGAAAGATCGACCCCTAGGGTTCCACCCTACATCAAGAAGTCTTTACGAAGATCTGCATACCACCACGTTGCCAGGAGGAAGTGAAGGATAGACTCCTTCTGAATGTGTAGTCAGCAAGGGTATCGCCATCCTTAGGCTGCTTGCCAAGAGAGAGGGATGTTGCCGTTGTAGGGAGAATATCCCCTTTGTCCCCTTTATCTTGGATCTTGATGAGATTTGCATGCCACCTTGGAGGAGACAAGGTTTTGTGTTGCCGGGAGGTAACTGGCACCACTCCACCAACCAGGACTATCATGACCCATGCTTGTTGGGTCTGCCTCTCGCAAGGACCATGACATGTGCCAACCATAAACTATGCAATTGCAGGCGAATCTTTGGCGGTGTCGTGCCGCGGATTGCACTGCATGGGTTCTCATGCGGGAGAGGATGTTTCCTCAATCCCCATGAAAAAGATGAACCACTATGCTAGGCGTGGAGATCATGGGCATTGTGGGAAGCCCCCACATTAACTGCCGACGAATGCCACCCCCACGCCCTTGCCTTAAAAAGAGCATGAAGAAGTTCCAATGCATTGTCAGGATTTCAAAATACTGACTCTATGGATTAGTAATGTCAAATAATACCATACACATGCTCAAATTTGGTAGAATATGCATGTTTGATAGACCAACATTTGTTCATATGGGAATTGCAAATAACAAGATCCCGTACAAATAATTGAATCTGCTTTATATTGAATTTATGGTGTAGAACAATATTATATGCATAGAGCACTCTTCGATAGCCTCTCCTGCACAAGCAGTATCTTTCTCATGCGCGCATATGCGCGCACACTATTCATCGACCTTATCTCTCTCTCTCTCTCTCTCTCTCTCTCCCATACACACTCCCTCTCCCTCTCTTCGTATCTACAACTCTTTTCGTGAATCTCACTCACAAACGATGTATCTCTCTCATGCATATGCAAACGTGCTCTCCATCGTTTCTTTCTCTTTCTCCCCCTGCTCTTCATATCCAGGACAATTTTCACTATTCCCACTCATAGAAACACCCTATCGTGGTCCATGATGACTCTATCGCGCACACAGTCTATGCATCCTCTCTCTCTCTTAGGCCTTCTTCGTACACACTTTATGGGTCCTTCACAGACAAACACACATATCTCTCTAAGTAGCTAGACTTCATCTGATCTCTCCCTCTCTCTCTCCCATACACACACGCACACGCGTGAACACACACACACAAGCACACACACACACACACTTTGTCTCTCTTTGGCACATTCCCTGTATCCTAGCCTCTTATCACAATCTCACACACCCGAAAACACACATTGTGTAAATAGTACATGTATTGCGTCCTGTCTCCACTCTATCTTCTCTCCCTCTCCCTTCCTCTCTCTCCCTCTCTTTTCCTCTCTTTCTCCCCTATCTCTCTTCCCTCTCTCTCTTAGGCTCTCTGGTACTGATTCTCTCTCTTTCTCCCTCTCTACATATTTAGGTCTCTTTCCACTAATCCCACTCACAAAAACACTCGATCTTGACCCATGATGACTCTATCACACACACTCTATGCATCCTCTACTTATCTTTCCCTCCCACTCTCTCTCATAGACCTTCTTCGTACACACACTTTATAGGTCCTTCGCACACAAACACACACATCTCCCTCTAAGTAGCTAGACTCAATCTGACCCTCTTTCTCTCACACACACTCTCTCTCTGACACATTCCCTGTCTTCGAGCTAGCTTTTACTATCTCACGCACCAAAAAACACGCATTGTGTAAATAATATACGTATTGCAACATCTCTCACTCTCTCTTATCCCTCTCTCTCCCCCTCCCTCCCTCCCTCCCTCCCTCATTCACTCACACACTCACTCACACACTATCTCCCTCCCTCACTCACACACTAGTAGCATTGTCCCTTCTCTCTTTTTCTCTCATTTTTTTCTTTTCCTTTTTCCTTTTTTTCTTCTTCTTTGGCCTCTCTTTTTTCTTTCTCATTTTTTCCTTTTTCTTTTTGTAAAGTCCGAAGTCTCATCCTGACTTGTGGGGGAATCATAGCCTTCATCATCCTTTCCTCACTAGGACAATGCTCTAATAATGAAGATCATCACACTTTTATGGATTTACAACTCAAAGCTAGAACAAGATATGACTCTATATGAATGCCTCCGGCGGTGTACCGGGATATGCAATGAACCAAGAGCGACATGTATGAAAATTATGAAAGTGGCCTTGCCACAAATACGATGTCAACTACATGATCATGCAAAGAGCAATATGACAATGATGGAACATGTCATAACAAACGGAACGACGGAAAGTTGCATGGCAATATATCTCGGAATGGCTATGGAAATGCCATAATAGGTAGGTATGGTGGCTGTTTTTAGGAAGGTAAATAAAGGGTTCATGATACCGGCGAGAGTTGGCGGTAATAATAAAGGCTATCAAAGTGAAAGGATGAGTGTGCATATATCCATGGACTCACATTAGTCAAAAGAACTCATATACTTATTGCAAAAGCCTACTTAGCCCTCGAAGCAAAGTACTACTATGCATGCCCCAAGAGGGATAGATTGGTAGGAAAAGACCATCGCTCGTCCCCGACTGCCACTCATAAGGAAGACAATCAAAAGAGCACCTCATGCAACAAATTTGTCACACAACTTTTACCATACGTGCATGCTACGGGACTTGCCAACTTCAACAAAAGTATTTATCAATTTCATAATTACCCACTAGCATGATCCCAACATTACTACCTTTATATCTCAAAACAATTATCAAGCATCAAATTGATCATAGTATCCAATTCTTTTTCTATGATAGTTTTTATTATACCCAACTTGGATGCTCATCATTCTAGGACCAACTTTGTGACCATAGCAAATACCATGCTGTTCTAAAAGACTCTCAAAAATATATAAGTGAGGCATGAGAGACTAGAAATTTCTTCAAAATTAAGACGCCACCGTGCTCTAAAAATATAAGTGAAGCACTAGAGCAAAAACTATTAAGCTCAAAAGATATAAGTGAAGCACATAGAGTATTCTAGCAAATTCTAATCAAATAGGCTTCTCCCAGAAGGTGTGTACAGCAAGTATGATTGTGGTAAACTAAAAAGAAAAGACTAATATAATACACGATGCTCCAAGCAAAACACATATCATGTGGCGAATAAAAATATAGTTCCAAGTAAAGTTACCAATGAACGAAGACGAAAGAGGGGATGCCTTCCCAGGGCATCCCCAAGCTTAGGTTTTTGGCTATCATTGAATATCTTGGGGTGCCATGGGCATCCCCAAGCTTAGGCTCTTGCCACTCCTTATTCCATAGTCAATATAAGCTTTACCCAAAACTTGAAAACTTCACAACACAAAACCCAACAGGAAATCTTATAAGCTCCGTTAGTGAAAGAAAACAAAACCACCACATAAGGTACTGCAATGAAATCATTCTTTATTTATTTTGGTGTTAAACCTACTGTATTCCAACTTCTCTATGGTTCATAAACTATTTTACTAGCCATAGATGCATCAAAATAAGCAAACAACACACGAAAAACAGAATCTGTCAAAAACAGAACAGTCTGTAGCAATCTGTAACTAACGCCAACTTCTGGAACTCTAAAAATCCTACCAAAATAGGAAGTGCTGGAAAATTTGTTTATTGAACATCATAAAAAAGAATCAACGCAATAGAACGTTCCTGTGATTTAACAAAATTATATTCGTGCGTGCAAAATTTCTGTTTCTCAGCAGAATCAAATCAACTATCATCGTAGGTTATCCTATAGGTTCTACTTGGCACAAACACTAATTAAAAGATAAAACACATCTAAAAATAAGGTAGATGCAAGATTTATTAAATAAAAGCAAGGAAAAATATTGGGTTTTCTCCCAACAAGCGCTTTTCTTTAAAGCCTTTTTTAGCTAGGCATTGAGATTTCAATGATGCTCACAAGAAAGACAAGAATTGAAGCACAAAGGGAGCATCATAAAACACGTGACAAACACATCTAAGTCTAACATACCTCCTATGCATAGGCATATTATAATCAAACAAATTTGCAAGGCAAGCAAAAACTAGTATACGCAAGGAAGAAGAAAGAGATGATAGCAATCTCAACATGACGAGAGGTAATTTAATAAGATAAAAATTTCTACGACCATATTTTCCTCTCTCATAATAATTACATGTAGGATCATAGGCAAATTAAACAAAATAGCTATCACAAAATATATTCTCAACATGATCGACATGCATGCAAAGTTGACACTCTTCCAAGATTGTGGGATTAACATTAACTAAAGTCATGACCTTTCCGAACCCACTTTTATCAAAAATATCATAAGATTGAACATACTCCAAATATGTGGGATCTAAAGTTGACACTCTTCCAAACCCACTTTCAATATTATTGCAAACACTATTATCAATCTCATATTCATCATGGGGCTTAAATAAATTTTCAAGGTTATAAGAAGAATCACCCCAATCATGATCATTGAAACAAGTAGTAGACATAGCAAAACTAGCATCCCCAAGCTTAGGGTTTTGCATATTATTAGCAATCATGCTTTTTATTATTCATAGGAAAATCATTGCAATCATGCTTTTTATTCAAGGAGTTATAGTGAATCTCTTCATAAATTTCTTCATCGTAATTTTCAGATTCACAGATTTTAAGCAAAGCTTATAAAGATAATCTAGCGCACAAGACTCATTAGAAACTGGTTCATAATAATTGGATCTCTTAAAAAGATTAGCAAGCGGATGAGGATCCATAGATCTTAGGTTCTCTGTTTAGCAATAAATAAGCATCTATTCCAACCAAACGAGTAAACAAAAGGGCAAGCGAAGAGAGGAGGAGATTGGGAAAGAGAGGGCGAATAAAACGACAAGGGTGAAGTGGGGGAGAGGAAAACGAGAGGCAAATGACAAATACTGTAAATGCGAGGGATATGGGTTTGTGATGGGTTCTTGGTATGTCTTGACTTGAGCGAAGACCTCCCCGACAACGGCGCCAGAAATCCTTCTTGCTATGTCTTGAGCTTGCGTTGGTTTTCCTCGAAGAGGAGAGGGTCATATAGCAATAGTAGCGTAAGTATTTCCCTCAGTTTTTGAGAACCAAGGTATCAATCCAGTAGGAGGCTCCTCAAAAGTCCCACGCACCTACACAAACAAACTGAGAACTCGCAACCAACGCAATAAAGGGGTTGTTAATCCCTTCACGGCCACTTGCGAAGTGAGATCTAATAAAGATAGTATGATAAGATAGATATATTTTTGGTATTTTATAATATAGATGCAAAAAGTAAAGATGCAAATAAAAGTAGATTGAAAGTAAATATGATAAGAGATAGACCCGGGGGCCATATGTTTCACTAGAGGCTTCTCTCAATATAGCATAAGTATTACGGTGGGCGAACAAATTACTGTCGAGCAATTGATAGAAAAGCACATAGTTATGAGATTATCTAGGCATGATCATGTATATCTGCATCACGTCCATAACAAGTAGACCGACTCCTGCCTGCATCTACTACTATTACTCCACACATCGACTGACTCCTGCCTGCATCTAGAGTATTAAGTTCATAAGAACAGAGTAATGCATTAAGCAAGATGACATGATGTAGAGGGATAAACTCAAGCAATATGATATAAACCCCATCTTGTTATCCTCGATGGCAACAATACAATACGTGCCTTGCAACCCTTTCTGTCACTGGGTAAGGACACCGCAAGATTGAACCCAAAGCTAAGCACTTCTCCCAGGGCAAGAAAGATCAATCTAGTAGGCCAAACCAAACTGATAATTCGAAGAGACTTGCAAAGATAACTCAATCATACATAAACGAATTCAGAGAAGATTCAAATATTATTCATAGATAAACTTGATCATAAACCCACAATTCATCAGATCTCGACAAACACACTGCAAAAAGAGTTTACATCGAATAGATCTCCACAAGAGAGGGGGACAACATTGTACTGAGATCCAAAAAGAGAGAAGAAGCCATCTAGCTAATAACTATGGACCCGTAGGTATGTGGTAAACTACTCACAACTCATCGGAGGGGCAAGGATGTTGATGTAGAAGCCCTCCATGGTCGATTCCCCCTCCGGTAGAGTGCCGGCGAAGGCTCCAAGATGGGATCTCGCGGATACAGAAGGTTACGGTGGTGGAAATTGTGTTCCATGGTGCCCCTGGATGTTTTCGGGGTACGTAGGTATATATAGGAGGAATAAGTACGTCGGTGGCCGCCCGAGGGGCCCACGAGACAGGGGGCGTGCCCTACAGGGGGGCGCGGCCTCCTATCTCGTGGGGGCCTCGGCTGCTTCTTCACTTGCACTCCAAGTCCTCCGGACCACGTTCATTCCAAAAATCACGCTCCCGAAGGTTTCATTCCCCTTTGGACTCCGTTTGATATTCCTTTTTTTTCGAAATACTGAAAAAGGCAAAAAACAGCAATATGGGCTGGGCCTCCGGTTAGTAGGTTAGTCCCTAAAATGATATAAATGTGTAAAATAAAGCCCATAAACATCCAAAAGGGGTAATATAATAGCATCTCCAACGTATATATATATATATATATATATATATATATATATATAGGGTGGGTCTATTATGAT
>NC_057798.1:299105984-299111457 GCF_018294505.1 Triticum aestivum | reverse complement strand
GGGTGAATGGTTGCGGGGGGGTTGGGCCGGTCTAGGACGGTGGGCTGGCTGGCTGGGCCGTTTGGCCCAATTGGCCAGGGGGTCTCCCTCATTTGTTTTTTTCTGTTTTGTTTTTCTTTCTCTTTTTATTCATATTTCTTTTCTGTTTTTGCTCATTTTAAATATATAGGCCTTATATAAAAAACATGGTTTCTACATGACAAATAGTTAGGATTTTCAACACATCGAACATTTTAGTTTTGACTTTTGAAAACTTTAATTGTTTTAACTTTTATTTGAATTTTGAATTTGAATCCGTTTCGAACTAATGCGAGATTATCAGCAGTAACTGAGGTGACGTGGCATCATTGACGCGGGATTACTGTAGCCTAATTATCCGGGCATCACAATGATGCTACTCATGGCAAGAGATGGTGCATACAAGAACATCACATCAAAGCAAGTTTAAATGAGGCCGGAAACAATGCATGAAAAATCTGGTAAGTCCTCATATGCTAATTTCGAAATTGGTCCAGATCTGAATAAACCTTATGTTCAAGTTGTTAAACAGCAAGTTAAGATGCACCAAGATGATCTACACAAAATTCTAGTCAAGTTCCTTAAAAGTTAATTTAAGTCGGAGCTACGGCCTAGCAGATATGAACAGAACAAGTTAACCATGACATTGATGCAAAATACATTCAAACATCAAGCAAACACTCTCAAAACATGGATGAAACATGATAATATGAAACTACATGCAAAATCAAGCAAATTTCATATAGAGCATGCTCAAAACCGATATCATATAACAACAATCTACCCAAAACAGCAAGTAGGCACTTTGCAAACATCAAAACAACATACTACAGGACTCATAAGAGCACAAACTTGACATCCACTTCATTTAGAGATAACATACGTCAAATATCATAAAGGTTCAGGTTCATAGGCATCAAGATCAAACCAATATGATCAATGCAAAATGGAACTTTATAACACAGGAGCATATACATGAGCGGAGTTAATATGATGGCAAGTTGAGAGCAAGAAATAGACAAGCTACATCAAGTAAACATATCAACCAAGGGCATGGAATCAAAGTACACATAACAGAGAGCAAATGACATCATGGCATCATATACATATAGCTCATGGATTAATAGGAACCAACAAGACAACATTGAATGTCGAAACAGTTTCAGCAAGTGTAAAACAACAACATTATTATAGCATGTTTGCAAGCATGACACAGAGGCATATGACCTCCAAAATTTAACAACCATGGCATGTGAACAAATTAATCATACCATACTTAAAATCATGTAACTCGAGCATCTCCATAAGAGACACGTATCAACAAATATCCAGCTCACAACAAGGCATCATCAAGTTAACAGAAATCTGGAACATTATATAAGCATGTTCATGGTAATGCAAACATATGCTACGGGACATATATGAGGCATCCAAAGGCATAGCATGATAGTGCACAACATAGAAAGAACAAAACATGTCAACTAAGCATCTCCAGAATATGCATGGATTAATTGGTAGCATCAAGCAAACATGGCAACATGATATATCAGTTTCAGCATTGACAGAACATTAACAGCAAGTAACCAACATCACAAGGTTGATGCACTCACTACAAGGCATATAAAAATACATGGATTGCACCCCTCTACATAAGGCATAAATATGCTCCTAAAACATGTAGACATCATGCCCATAGGATGCACACATAGAATGCAACAAAAATGACAAATCAACAAGTTACAACAGTTTTCAGAAGTTAACAGCAACATGCAATTTTGCAACAGGGATTAAGATATCAAGATGCCACCTAACATGAATGAAAATCATAACAACTTGTAGAGCATGAAGATCAGAACATTTGCATATCAAGATCATCATCATAGCGTCAACGAGGACAAAGTTGTGGCACTCATAAGAGGCACATATGATGGTAACAATCAGCAGATTACAACAGTTCTATCACATGGCAGTTTTGCAACGAAGATTAAGGAATCAATATGAACAGGAACATGAATGCAAACTAGACCATCATGAAGAGAACTCTGAGGTGAACATTTTGACATATTATACATGCAAAACGAGGCAATATTCACAAAATTACGACCTCACAAATATGCACACATAATGCTGGAGAACAGGGACAGAAAGATTTTTACCCCGCGAAAAAAAACAAAGCGGATCGGGCGAGGAGGCAGAGCGGATTGGGTCCGGGTGCGGATCGGGTGGCGGCGGTGGCTCTCCAGCGAGGTCGGAGGAGGCCGGGGAGGCAATGGCGAGGCGCCCCCGGACCGGATCTGGCCGGATCCGGCCAGCGGCGAGCTGGGGCAGCGGCAGAGGGGCGTGAGGTCGCCGGAGCTTGCGGGCAGCGGGGCTGGGCGTGGCTGACGGCGGTGGAGCGGCCAGGTGGCGGGGTCGAGCTGCGGTGGAGCTGGCGAGCTCCGGCGGAGGCGGGCGGCGGCGGCGGCGGCGGGAGGTGGCGGAGGGCCACGTGGCGGGCGGCGATTTGCTGGGGCGCGGCGACGGACGCGTCCGGTGCCGTCTGGACGTGTCCGACGCGGAGGGGGAAGGTTTTTAGGGTTTGGACTGTGAAAATTTTGGGGGAGAGGCATATTTATAGGTAGAGGGAGTTAGGAGAGTCCAAATGAGATGCGGTTTTTGCCCACACGATCATGATCCAACGATGGAGAGCATGGAGGGGATTTGGATAGGCTAGCGGGCAGCTTGGAGGTGTGTTGGGCTGCGAACTGAAGGGGGGTTTCAGTTAACTCGGTTAACCGTTGGGGCATGAAACGACCTCCAAATGGAAATAAACTTGGCAGGTGGTCTACCGGTGATATACCAAGGCCACTCGGAAAATCTCAGCCCATTCCGAGAACGTTTTTCGGCGGCTCACAAAACAAGTTCTGAGAGGTGCAACGGGTGCATGCGAGTGTTGTTGGGCTCAGAACGGACAACGGGGAACCCGAACGGATGCAAGTTTGGGAAAACATGCAGATGAAATGCACATGATGACATGGCAAAATGCAACATGCAAGCAAACGACATGAAACGACGGCGAATAACTGGAAGACACATGGCGCATCGGATTCAGGGCGTTACAGGGAGCGACTGGCATACTTAGTGTACGAGTACCACGCGGAGGTAACCTTGCTCACCAGCTCTATATCCGGCGCCTACACCCGTTCTGCTAGGTGTGGTTATGCTTCAACCGCAAGTCAGGTAGTGCAGTTTGCTCCCTTCGAGGCTCTCATTGATCTATGTTACAACGAGGTCCAGATGCAGTGTCATCCATGTTTCTACTTCTACCTGTCCAAGTTCGATAATGGACGTATTCGCTTCCCTACCATTGATCCGGAGTGCGACCGTTCATCTAGCCACCTCTCTCGCTATATCACTACTAGTTATCTTCTCCTCTTCAAGTTGGCCTGAGTGTTGACTCGTACTCATACATCTCTGGTGGCCGCTAGATCTGGTTTTGTTCCACCCACTATCCAGTTTATCCCATTTGTTCCTCCGTCTACTATTCCGCCAGCTACTCCGGTTACCCCTCAGAGTAACTCGGACACCTTGACAGTGACTGCCCACGATCTCGTGCCGAGTGGGCTTTACTTCACGCTACTTCCGCCGCCCCCATGCTTCAGTCTCACCCAGCACCTACCCCTGAGCGAGAGCCCTCGAGGCAGCGCCGTCATGTTTCCTATAACCCGGAGGTTTCCGTTAACATTGTCAGTTCAGGAAGTGAGACCGAGTCCAAAGAGATCCCAGCATGATCAGTGGAGCATAGATCTTTAGGAGTAGTTGAGGTTGTCATGATGCTTGGTTGTATGAGAGTAGTCGTACTTGTCATGTTGTGTCCTTTCATGTATGAGTCTACATATAATTATGTTGGAACTTCTTTTTATTATTCGATGTGGTTTCTTATCGCTTTCTTTTCGGATTTTGTCGCTTGATTTTCTTCCCCATTTATGGATGTTTCTCAGCTCGATCCTTCGAATTCGGAAACATAAATAGAAGGACAAGAGGAGGTAGCAGCAATCAGGCGGGTGAGACACTCCCTTTTGTCGTTCAGCCCGACAGGCAGGACATACCCCCAAACCATATCAACCACCATCGCCTCCTCCAGCGCATCACCTACCACAAAGCCGATTATGCGTATGTTCAAGGAAATAAGAAACCAGGATTTGCTTGAATTGCTAAGGAGTGTACAATCTATGATGGGTCAAAATGGTAGTTAGAATGGCAATTACTCCAAGCTGTCAGATTTTCAGAGGACCAAGCCTCCCAGTTTCAACTAAGTTGCCAATACTGTGGAAGCTGACGAATGGTTGCGGACTATTGAAAATAAGCTAGAAATTAATCGCACCGAGCAAATTGAGAAAGTCCCATTCGCTACTCACAATCTTGAAGGAGTCGCTGCTATATTTTCACCTTTTCTAAAAAGTGGATAAATCGAGAACCTAAAATTTGCCGAAACAGAAATGAATCAACATTCCGGCAAAACATAGGCCACTCAGCATCATTCCCTGGAAACAACAAAGCCACTTGGGCACAATCGAACAACTTCAATGAAAAGATATAACATGAGCAAACACTATTGAGGAATTTGCATATAACATGGCCACTTCAAGGAAAAGATATAATCAACAATAATGGAATATGCAAATGAACATCAATGACATATAGCTACTGTTCTATTTGACCAAGTTTTTGAAAAGAAAAACAATTCTGTTTTTTATAGCTAAATGCCACAGCTACTGTTTTTTATTCATAGCTAAATACTTTTGTTTTTTGTCTAAAGCTAAAAGTCTAGGAACTACATTTTCTCTAACCCTTTTGACCTCACAAGAATTTCCACAGCAAGACCTTAGTACCTACACCCAATTTCTTCAAAAATATTCAGGTCCATAGTCCAAATAATTCAAATTTCATTTGAGTGAAATTTGGAACAAATTCGGGTCCGTAGTCAAAATATTTTTTTATAGCTAAGTGTTTTTTGTTTATACCCTCTGTTAATTTAAATCTAAATGCTACTATTATTTATATACCCTCTATTAGTTTAAAGCTAAATGGAATTACTGTTTAGGAATTTTCATAAAAATTGCCCTAGCTAATTTCCTAAAAAAATTGCAAATCATTTTTCCTAAATGCTATAAAATGCCTACTGCCCTAAAAAATTCTAGGGTTCATATGAACACCTAGGGTTCATATGAACATCAACATAGTATCAACACATATATATAATTGCTCTAGCAGAGAAATAGGAGGGTTGGGATAGGAGAGGCATAGCCTTACGGTCGGCGGCGAGGGCAGGCTCTGGCTCGGGTAGCGGCGGTGAGGTCGAGGGCAGCGGCGGCGAGCTTGAGGGAGGCGACAGTGAGGTCGACGACGGCCTCGGGCAGCGCCTGTGAGGTTGAGGGGGCGGCCTCGGGCGGCGGTGATGTGGTCAAAGGAGGCG